>NC_047151.1:18796031-19096031 GCF_009819705.1 Hippoglossus hippoglossus | reverse complement strand
TACTTACTGATTAACAAGTCCAAATCAGGATGTGTGAGTTTTATACAAATGGGATTTTATTTGTTTTATTTGTTTTTATCTACACAAAGGGATTATTGCCAATCAAAGAAAAGCCAACACACAGCAACCGGTGTTTCAGAGGACATTTTATTTTTTTATGTGAAGAACAAATCAGGGAAATAATGAGTTTATTATCATGCACCATTGTTTCTCTACGTTTTTGAATTATTTAGATTTTTCTTACAACCTGTCTGATTTATTCCTTGTGAAACGAGCAAGAAAATAAAAATCTAAAAGTATTTCATGATGCTTCAACGACCCTCCTTTTTTGAAATGGTGCTTTCAGTCTGTGGGTGCTGTGTTTAAGATAGATAAATGAATAATATTTTATATAACTTGATAAAGTAAAATTTCACTTCAGAGGGAGACTATAAAGATTTTAGTTTGTGACTACACTCTGGCAGGTTTAGGAAATAACACAAATGGGGTTAATAATAAATAATAAAATATATCAATGGTGTGTTTTCTGTTATGTCTTGTGTAGGAATAAAACATAATCTTCTAGAGTTACATGAAGCGTATCGAGTGAGCAAGTGGCAGCAACACTCCTGATAATGAATCTACGAGGGACATATTTGTAGCAATATACATAATGGACACATAACAGACTTAATGAAAGTCTGAAAAAAATATTTTTTAAAGTCGATATTGATTTAAAACACAATTTATATAACATATTAATGTGAATAAATCGTGGTTTGCTGCAGAATAGTTGTGCAATGGGTTTTAATTTTCTCTGCGTGCATAATATAAGAACCAAACTCTCATGTATACTGTATGGGCAGCTTGTGTAGAGTTTTCCGTTGTCACAGGATTTCATCAAGAACGGAAGGATGTTTGTATGACATGAGTTTGTTCAATTTGCTGTAAATGTTCTCTCATAGTGATGGTGGAAACTGGGGTGTGTTCATTTGGTAGCAGTGTTGAGAACTTGATTAATTTATTGACATACTTAAATGACTGTTTCAGTGCTTTGCGAAGAAAAATTTAAAAAAAAACTAATAAAAGAAATGTAATTCAAAAGAAAATATCAAAGTATGGACAGGTAAAGGTGTAACAGGAAATAAATACGTATACAAATACGTCAATATTCAGTTGACATCTGGCGGGTCCACACTGTACCAGCAGGTGGCGGCCATGAGCATAACGGGCGGGCTGCCAACCGTCAATCAAACCGAGAAGAAGAGTGAAAGTTAGTAACAGTGGAAAAGGGGCAGAGGCTCATCGGACAATATACCCACCACAGCTCGCCTCGCTAATGTCCAGACACTTTGTCCAGCGATGAGGTAAATCACAGACCTTCAATTCAAATACTTCACGTTTATTTGTCGGCTAAATGTTTGAGTAATCACGTAGCCAGCTGCGGCTAACTGCGGCTAGCAGGTAAGATGCTAACGTTGTCACAGACCAGGAAGCTGTGCTTGTTGATAGTATCTGTATGAAGCTGTTATCTAATGATCTAATTATCAAATAACTAAAAGTGCTTTAGTCTTGTCTTTTGTTGTGTGTTGGTAAAGTTAAGCAGGCGGTCAACCGCGTTACACTGGAGCATGTGTGTCTATATGAGCTAAACATGTGTGTGTGTGTGTGTGTGTGTGTGTGTGTGTGTGTGTGTGTGTGTGTGTGTGTGTGTGTGTGTGTGTGTGTGTGTGTGTGTGTGTGTGTGTGTGTTCGTGTGTTCGTGTTCTTCTCTGCAGGTCGTGATCTCCTGTGTTTGGGACGTGGCTCAAAATGCAGCACCAAATTTAAAAAGGAGTGAATAAAGTACAATGTTCAGATACAGACTCGTAATGTTAACACACACGTCGTGGTGCCAACACACCAAGAGGAAATCTCATTTCTAACCACAGCACCCAGGCTTCTACACTAAAGCCAAATTAGTTTTGTTGATCACAGATCAGTTCCCTGTTATAGACGAGAGGCTCAGAACGAGCTGTTGCCTCGCGATCATGGTCGATAATCGATATGCCACAGCTCTGGTGATCGGCTCGGTGCTGAGCCTGCTGGCCACAGTGTACCTGTCTGTGGCTGTGGGGACTCAGCAGTGGTACCAGTACAGCAGTCCACCGATCAGCAACCTGTCCGGGCTCTTAGATGAGTTCATCGATGTAGAGATCGATGAGAAAACCTACAGCGACACCATGTTCCGGCTGAACGGCACCCTGGGACTGTGGTGGAGGTGCATTCTGGTGTCCAGAGATTCTCACTGGTATAAAGTACCTGGTAAGATTTATTGTTTAAAAGAGATTAATGGATTCGTTATTACTTCGTCCTCAATCATTTAGACCCTATGAGCTGTAATTACAAGGTCATGTTGTGCTCAGGACACCTCAGGAAAATGCCCAGACTTTGGCGCATATCTGAAAGTAGCTTTTCGTGTTAATCTTAATCTGATTTGTGGATTAATAGATTAGTTGATCAACAGGATAATAATCGCCAACTCAAAATACATATCAATTAACCATGTCAGTAAATTTAAAGCAAAAATAGTGAAAAAAGGCAAATCTGTCTCAGGTTCCAGCTTCTCAAATGGGAGGATTTGCTTTTTCTCCTTGTCCACCTGTAGGTTTTAGACGTGCTGGATGGATGGATGTTGGACAGACAAATTATTTGAAGACACCTCAAACTCTGTGAAGGTTATAAATGTCATTTTTTTCTCATATCAGTGAAGTTCATTTGGATTCATGCTCTCTGTCTTTAGATCACAAGATGGAGACCCGGTGTGTGAGCTTCACTCTTCCTCAGCAGTTTACTCCAAAGTACAAAAACCCTGGAAACCCCAACAGTGAAGAAGATCTGCTGAGGACATGTGAGTCTGCCCCCTAGACACTGTGTTTTAGTTTATCATATCTTGGTTTACACCCAGATAAACACGACTTAAAGGCGAACACTTGCTCCGTTTCGTCCCTTTACTGTCTTTTAGAATCTTTGACCATTAGATGATGTTTTTAAACCGTGGTTATCACTGTCTGTCTGTGCAGATCTCTGGAGATGTCAGTTTCTCCTGCCTTTGGTGTCGCTGGCCTTGGTTTTCCTCAGTGGCCTTGTTGGAGTCTGCGCCTGTCTGTGCCGCAGCTTCACCCCTACGATTGGAGTGGGAGTGCTCCATCTCCTCGCAGGTGAGTGAGAGAAATGCTGCATATTATTAACCAGGATTCAACCATTGATTGAGATGTCAGTTGTCATGTCAGCCATTGTTTGGGTTTTAGCCTGATGTTCACCCCAGTTTCAACAGTTGTACAAACAAGTAAAGACAAATGCAGGCGAAGTGCAGAGGTTTATGCAAACATCTGCCATCACAATGAGCTGTCAGTTCAGTAGACTTCCTTACAAACATATAGTAATGTGTAAGATTGTGGAATCCCAGACAGGATGTGTTAGAGAAGCATAGTTTTGTTTGCTCTTTGGTATAATAATGACAGAACTTATTTAAATCATTGTAATTTGTCAAATAAATAACTAAAGACGTAGAAGTGATCATTACTGCACATCGTGTGACAGCTTCTCCTCAGAAACGAGAGTAAGAATAAAATGGATAGCAAGCGCAAATGATTTCTTATTTGTGCTGTATTTGCTCTCAGATTTATATATTTGTTTGACCCTGCTTGTGGTAAATATTAAATGAGTGTGTAATCAAGGGCCCTTTGGAGTGCTCACTCCTCTGCCAAGGCTAATGATCTATATCGGCATGTTTAAGAAAGTGAAAGAAAGTTCCTGAATCTGTCAATTTTTGCACATCCGCTCCACCGCTCCACTTATTTTCAAGCAAACTGTTTCAGTAGTTTTTTAGGAATCATACTGAAAGTAAGAGAAACAAACAGTAATGAAAAAATAAACACTTTTTTTGGAATCCAGCTGCAGTTTAGATTTTTTATTTATTTATATGTTTGTGCTGCTAGATCCAACTGACACAACATAAAAAACTAGAATGACACCTTGCTCAGGCCCAACAGTCTCCTTAAATTTAACCAATCTGCATTGAATTTCAAATTCATACTAGTTATCAGTTCCCCAAATGTAAAATTGTTCTCATCAATATCCATGAATCGTACTCTGGGAAAACAAGGAAAATGGTTCCTGGATCAGCCCCCTGACCCGGATCTGCACCAAAATCTGATTGGTTCTTTTTGGACTCTTATGCCACATCCTTCCACCAGGCTTATCCAAAATCTGTTCATTTTTTATCTAATTGTGCTTAAACAAACAATCAAATTTACAAACAAATGGACAGGGTTGAAAAAAAATAGCCTCCTTGGCGAAGGTTGTCATGCAGTTTCTTCTTCTACTCGTATAGGTCTGGCATCCCTGGGCTCCGTCTGCTGTTTCTTGGCGGGGATGGATCTGCTCCACCAGCACTCCATGCCACCAGAGGGAGTAGAGGGCTCGATGGGCTGGTCCCTCTACCTCGCCCTCATCTCCTTCCCTCTTCAGATGATGGCGGCTACTTTGTTCCTGTGGGCGGCGAAGAGTCACCGCAAGAGCTACACCCGCATGACCGCTTACAGGGTCGCATAAAGGAGCGAGAGACTACTCTAAACAGCAGGGTGCAGTACCTTCACACAACCTGCTGGTCGGAGGACGTCATTACACATCTTTTGTCTATATAAGAAAGGATGTTAATAAAAAAAATGTGACTGTTTCTTATAGACCTAAAGTAAACCAGACCGCTAATCATCATAAGTGGTCTTTTTATAGGGATGTAATATCTTTGAGTTGTGTTTTCTCACCTATATTTGACCCAAAGCATGCTCTGTGTATTTAAACACCCAGTTAAGGATCATTGGTTATTTCTGGTGTTGTTGCTGTGCCGTACTTTATTGCCTTCTTTTCAGTTGCCATTGCTTTTAACGCTGCTCACCACATTGCTCTTATATCAGCAATAAACACAATTACATGCACTGTGACAAATAACTCGACTGTTCTTAAATAAGTCGGGATATCTTTCTCTAATAGTGCATGAAAAATATTACAGACTTTTTATTTTTTTCTATTTCTGCTGGGTTTTGTTCTGTTCTAATTTTGCATTGTGTTAAATATGGAGCCTTTGCTGTGCATGCCTTTTTAAAGCTGACATTTCCATCACCTGTGGTCTTTGTCGATTTCTGTCTGTGGTGTGCGTCGACTAAATGTCACTAAATGTCACTCACTAAAAATGTAACCACTCATCCTCCATTGTCACCCGTGTTTATAGATCTAATATTTATTAAGTCGGTTAACGTTTTAAAAGATTAAAATTTAAATGACGCCACTCAAGAAAAAAAAATAACTGTGATACTTTGTAACATTTAGATTTTAATGTTTCAGCCCCAAACTGAACTGCTGCCATTTGTACCTTTGTATTGATGGAGTGTTTCTGTCTGTTAATCCCACACACTCTGTTTCAGCAATTACTTGACTTTTAATTAACTGACATGGTTCGACAGCCAAATGCAGGTTTTACATGAATTGTTAAGTCTAAAATGTTTATTGAGACTTTGAACAACTGCAAAAATCTTCATTTGCAAGTGTGAATCCTCCTGATTCTATAACTTTATACTCTCGGATGTGTGTGTGGAACTGAACAAATTTACTTTTGTCAGTCAAATTTCAACTCATTGTACCAGCATCACAAGACAAATTGTGATGTTTTTGTATCACAGTGTTTTGTTACACATCTGATGTGTACACACTCTGGCTTTTGTAAATGTTTGTATGTATTCTGATGCACACTGTACTGGTTTCTGTATTAATAAATTTGAAATTTGCTGACTTCGTTGTACTAATGACCATTTATTATCTTATTATAGAAAACTAGAATGACAGACCTAAATTTGCCAGTTTTTTTCAGCATTATCCATTCGTTATTCTCTGAGGAGACAACGAAAGTGAAAAATAAATCTTGGATCCGCCCCTTGATGCAGATTTACTCTGAATTTTCATGGAAATCGGTGCAGTAACCTTCCTGACTCTCAACCACATTCTGTCTCTAACTGTGCAGGTCCCTTAGAATTTAATTTCTGTAAAGGCTTGTGACTTTATAAAGATCCAACTCAAGACACAACTGTTTAAAATGATCCATGTTTCCATTTATTCAACATGTTGATTTTGAATTAAGGCCACATTGCAAATGTCCTGAGAATAATCCTAACTAATCAATATTCAGGGGATAAATGATTGTAACTCTAGTACCTGTGTAATATCATTTAGTGAAGAACAGTGCATAATAAAAACGAGACAATTAAAAACATCATTATACAGCTGGTGTGTGTGTTTAAATTAAATTGAAATAAATCCATCATTTAAAATCTCTACAGTATCTGTCTCGTTCTGTCTCTGCTCTCAGTCCTTCTTCAGGCTTATGGACGGGACCGTCCGAGTGATCTTGCGACCTAAACTGAAAGCTATCCCCTTCTCGTAGTAGGCACATTCGTTGACGAAGAACGGGTAGAGTTCCTCTCCCTCGTGCCTCACCGTCTCCCCAGAAAATGACAGGAAAATGGGGTCGCCAGGTCGCAGAAGCTTGAAGTCATTATCCTGGAGGAAAACAGGCAGCACTAACAGTGTGAGTCATTATGCACCAGGGCAGCTTTTTAATGCAAATATGGCATTTAACGTGAAACAGGGTTCATCGCTTCATGGGTTTCAGTGTGTAAACCGTGCAAGTGAAAAGAGCAAATCAGGTGCTGTTTAAAGGGATACTTAAACAGTTTGGGAAATTTGCCAATCGTTGAATAAGAAGTTTGACATAATTCATGTCTGTCTTGTTTAGCATAAAGACTTGAATTATGTCAAACTTCTTATTCAACGATTGGCAAATCAGAGGTAATGAAATCCACCTTCCAGCACCTATAAAGCTGACCAACAGAGGTACCATTTTGTAGTTAAAATTCCCTATCAACCTTACAGTGACACCAAGGCTCAAGAACTGACTTTGGCTTCATATTTGTCGTACTGACACGAGACTGGTTTTAATCATTTCATCTAACTCTTGCAAAGAAAGCAAATACGCATACTACCCAAACTGTCAACGTGACAGCTCATGCGTGCACGCATTCTCCCCAGATAACCTGTACCTGTAGCTGAGGGTGGATGGCAGCAGTGATCTCATTGGTCGTAGGATCCCTCGGGTAGTCCATTTTCTTCTCTGTAGTATATGTTTCTACTTCTCCTCCTTCAAAAGTTGTCCCTGTTGGCAAAGGACTGTGTTAGTAATGATAAGTCATGCTGTTGTAGCCCAGGAGGCTCATTTAAACAGGGGCCGATCAAGGGGGCAGGGCCAGGGGGCAATGGCCCTCGCTGAAATCTTCATATGTGAAAGGCCACTTTTCTGGGTTTGCATCTGAAAACGGTTTGTTTGAATGTATGCATGTGAGGGCGTGAGTCAGCATGTTAAACATCAGGGGCGATTTCCTACCAGAGTTGAACTGCTGCAGCCATTCTATAGTGAGATCCACTGCATTTTTCATCGTGTTAAAGATGTCTGCTCTGAGGACACCGTTGGGTTGAGGACCCATCTCCATTGCTGAAGACATAAATAGCTCAAAAGTCTTTAATCGTTTTAGTAATTGAGAGAAAAAAAATATTACTGTCATGGAGAAAAAACACTCAAATATATATACACAAACTTACAGAATCCATGTTTGCCGAGTGAATCTAAGGAGAACGCCTGAGAGCAAGGTTCATCTATTTGGATCGCTCTCACAGGCACAGAGGTTATCTTGCTCTGAAAACCAAACACAGCAACTATTTACAGCACAGCATGTTTCGATACAGCTCTGAGTTTTAACATGTGGAACTGAAGTGCAGGTTAACTAAAGAGACAGATGTGTATCCCCTCGAGACCATAATTACCTGATGGAGGTCAAACAAACATAAACACCTGAGCTGCACTTTGTGTTGTGCTAAATAATAGCATGCTAACATGTAAAGTCTTTTTTATACATTTAAGGTAAAATAAGATAAGATCAAATAAAAAGGTCAGTAGAAGTAATAATAAGTAAACATGCAATATGAATGCAAGAAAATATGATTATATAAGTAGAAAAGAAATAATATATACAGAGACATGTTAATAGTAAAATAGATATGTAAACTGTTATAAATATAAGGTGTAGTAGAAAAATTAACTAAGTATGGTTGACAAACTATTTTGTATTTGGAAAGTAAGTTTTTGCAGCCTTGTCTAAAGACTTTTATGACCTGTATCTACATATATAAACAAACTGTCCAAATGCTTTATGACCTGAGCTGTTTTATGGTCTGAACTGTTTATGACCTGAAAACTGTCAGACCCTTTTGCCACTTATTTACTCTCCAAAGAACAGAATGTATGTCTGCTTATATCCTTAGGAAACATATGTAAATCAGTTGTTTGTGTTTAGATTCCTCTCTCAACCTGCGCCTACAGAACCAGTCTGAACTGGTTCTGAGAGATAGCCTTAGTCCTCCTATATAAGATCCTTGTATTTGGCTGTTCTCCATCTTCACTCTGAGATCCTTGTGACTCTCTGTGTTGATCCTTTCTGCAGAAAGCCCCTATTAAAATACACGTAGATAACTTTGGTGTTTCCAGCCTCTTGTATTTCCAGATTTCCATCACAAAGGTAATATAAATATTTGTGTTGATGTGAAAATTAATTTAGAATCTATCTATCTATCTATCTATCTATCTATCTATCTATCTATCATGTAGCATATGTATATATACAACCTATTGTTGTTATGAACATAAATATTATACACTGACATTCTTCGCAGTATTTACTTGAACATATTGAAAGATAAAACATTTTTAAACAATCATTCACCATTTAAATCTCCTTAAATTGTATCAAATCTGTATTTAGAATCTGAATCATAAAAGTCTTGGGGAAAAACAAAACACAGGCTGCGTTGGCCGGGAATCGAACCCGGGTCAACTGCTTGGAAGGCAGCTATGCTCACCACTATACCACCAACGCTCACGAGGTCATGTGGCTCAAACTAACAACTCAAACTTCACCGTACAGGGCCGCTGTAAAAGATTTAGGTTGATACTTTCAAACGTTTCATTAGTCAACATGTACAAAAATATTTTTCTTCTATTGTGTTTGGCCAAAAGTAAACAACCAGAGAAGCCGTTTATTGGCCGACCTGACCACCCCTCCTTTATTTATATAAATGGTTCGGTCCAGGCCTTAAGCTGAAGATCAGATGGAATTTACCAACACGTGAAAGTGGGTGTTTTCCTCGAGTGTGTGTCCGTGTGTTAGCCTGTTAGCTTAGTCCACGTGAGTTCAGGCCACTTTTTTTCACAAACGTTGTAAATGAATATCTTATATCAGTTAAATATAAGTATATAGATATTAATATTAAACGGTTTTAAATACTAACCTTCTACTAGAGAGAGGAACATTTATTTAAAAAACACAGAAATTAGTCTGTATTCTGTATTTAGCTTAGCGCCACCATCAGGCCTTTCTCATTTAGTTTCCTAGTTCAACTTTTACAGTTGTTTATATATTTGGTGTGTATACTTCTAAACATTGTTGATGATTTTAATACTGTTATAATTGCTTTCTCTTAATATATAAACAACTATTTATATATGTTCTTTTGACTTTAATTGAACCAGTTAGTGTAAATTTAAGTTTTATTTAATATATGCTATTTGTTAATGCTAAACTTTCAGTTGTCTATTGCCCTCAACACCAAATCAGTAGAATCAGGGCCTCGGTTCAAAAAGTCACTTGTATAGAGCATTTTTATGTTTATATTTTGTTATTATTTATTGTTTTAATGTTGTTCTTTTATCTGTCTTGCTTTGTCTTGCTGAGTATGATCTAGCATTTATACAATTTGCTCTTATATTTTATTTTGTGAAGCACCTTGTAACTCTTGAAAGGAGCAATGGAAAGTTAATTATTATTTATCCATATTATTAATTCCCATATCAGTCAAGCATCAAATAGTGACTTGGTGTTGCTGTTGGGGCCTCATATCTTTTCATGGGTCCCTGTGTCCCTGATCGTACCTGCAAGTATTTGTAAATGTGCAGGATGAGCCAGTCTGTGGAGTAAAATATGATGCACAGGCCCATGTTGGAAGTGGTGTTGTGGAGATCGCAGAGCAGATCCACGGCCTCTTCACTTCCTTTGGGCCCGAGCTGAGCGTTCAGCTCTTGGGCTCGCCTCATCTCGTAGGTTGAGGAATCTGTTATTGGGGAACTGGAAACCAGACAGAGAGTTTTCTCATGAATAAATATTCTTGTCCATCAGGGGAATCAGTTCTCCCACAAAGGTTTTTGTTGTTCAACTTACCTCAGTAAATCTTCTGTGAAGCAGCGGTTCAGATCTGTGTCTATGTACCTTCTGCAAGCCTCCACGGCTCGAGGGTTTGACAGGACGGTGGTTATTGAGACAGAATCAGCCTCTCTTGCCTTGTGTTTCTGCAGTTCCCTGAAAATATACACGCCGGCCCACTCATTTCCGTGGGTGCCACCAGAAATGGCAAATCGGGACAGTGGCGGTAAAGACTCACACTCCATCTGTCAGCAGGAGAAAAAAAACGAGATTATTAAGTGATTATTCTCGTCAGGAGTTGTTCAAGTGTACATAGGCAATTAGGCATGCTTGTGTTTCTTGAAGATGTTTTATCTATCTATCTATCTATCTATCTATCTATCTATCTATCTATCTTTCTATCTTTCTATCTTTCTATCTTTCTGTCTGTCTATTCTATGTGTGTGGAGAGAATTTCACAATAAGAGTCATACATGTGAAATAATATTATCAGAATACATAATACAGATAAAAAGTCAAGCGTGCAAGAGGACACTAATGTGCAAAAGGAATTTTGTGTTAAGTTTAAGTTGAACATTTAAGTATTTAAGTAATGGTGAGTAGTTTTGATGTGAAAAACAGTGCAACTTTTATTCTCCTTTCTGATTGGTGGGAATGAAGAAACGTTCCTTCATCCATCTGTTTCTGCTTTGGTTGTTTTGTTTCCATAATGTGCAGGTCAGCAATTCACATTCTTCAAGAAACAAAGTCCAGTCGCAACGTCCACTTGTACAACTGGTTGAGAGAGAATCCTCACAGATAGGTGATTATTGTGTTGTCTTTCAGTCCTGGAAATATCTATCCTGGAACGAGCCAGTAAGTTCAAAAGTAATTATTTGTGAAGTTAGCTTAACCTGTCTAAAATGTGAGCGTGTTACATATAAACCAGACTCCTGGTAAGAAACTAGGGTGACAAGTGCAGACGTTGTCCGGGATCACAGGTCAGTGAGTCATTTCATATAATAGCTGACTCAGTCTCAAACACATTCTTGCAGTTCCCAGGAGTTTTGTTTTGCCACGGTTAAAGCAGCTTTTCCAGTTTGTATTTGTGAGTAATTGCACAGACGACTTCTTGGACACACGTTTAACAGCATTTCAGGTGTAATTCGTAAAATTTCCACTCACAGGGTCAATTAATTTGTCTTTGTATAAAATCACTGAAGCCTGATGTGTGAGCGAGTACGTGCAAGTCACTGAGGAGAGAAGAAACTTTTCCACCCAGAGTTTTCAAATGCTGATGAAGAAGCTACTGCCCCCCCACACACACACACACACACCCTTTTCGCAGCAATTTTAAATAGTTTAAATACATTTTTATTCTATCTGCAAATGCTGCTGATTCATTCAGTTAATAATTTATTTGATACTTTATAATAAGATTCTGTTAAAAAAAAAAAATTTAAATTGGGAGATAACTGCATTTTACATTTCTAATTTGAATGAAAGAAATAACTGAGAATAAATGGAAACTGTTTTTTCAATATCAATCTTTGCACAATTAGTGCTGCCAGTGTGACATTGTTGTGCACATCTGTACACATCTGTCCACCACATGTGCATTGGTCAACACTCAGTTTTAAGACTGTTCCAGCTCCAGCAGGTTTAACATTGAGTTTGATCCAACAATCACAAAACAAATTGAAAAAAACAATTTGAAGGTCAATTATTTTTCACAAACTGCTGACTGTGCTGCTCTGTTCAAGTCACATTATCTGCACAGTGAGATAAACATTAACATGTCCGTCAGTTCCACACAACATTTGCAAAAGTCGGCTGCAAGCCTTACCTTTCTGTCAAAACTCGTCCCTGGTCGCCACTCGCTAAACTCCAGTAAACCTTTGAACTCGCACAGCAGGTTGTATGAAGAGAGCAATGCAGTTTTTCATGACCTGCAACCAAAGCAAGCACAAGTGAAACTCCACGAGCTGCTCTCCTGTCCTGGTCCTGCAGCGTGCACAATCAGGCATGAACCAGACGTCATGTGCGAGGTTTAGGTTTTACAACTGGCCCTCCTTCTTCCTGGTGTTTCTTTATCTTTCCCTTGCCCATCCTCTTTTGATTACTGCAGATCAAATTTCAAGCAGTCAGAGTTTTTATGATGCAACGTGACCTCAGACTCTATTATTTGCATTCAAACCAGTGGGAGCCGCTTTGCTCTGTGGTCTGTTTTGAAACTTTGAGGTCCAACAAGAACAAGAGCTTGTTTTAAGTTTCACCGCTGCTGCAAAACAAAATAATCTACCGAAGCAGCTGCACTGAAACGCTACATCTCATAATTGAATAATGATCAGTCTGTGAAGTCTGTTAAATGTGGGGTCCTGTGGGGGGGAAAGCAGGGTTCTCACTGTAAATATTGTGACGGTTCTGAAAAGTGCTGCAGGCAGAGGTGGATGTTTGCAAGAAGAAAGTGACAAACATTTTCACCAGTCCAACCTGTTTAACAGGGTGTACACAAGTCCGTCTAATTCAAGATTCAAGATTCAAGAGTTTATTGTCATATGCACAACGATAACATTAAGCAGTCGCTTGCAATGAAATGCTTGGGTCACAGGCTCTCTTATAACAATGCTCAATCAAAATTTAAAATATATATATACACCTAAAGAAAAAGAAAAACAATAGTGCAAATATGCAATGTGCAAATATGCTAAGGATAATGGTAGTTTAAGTGGTTTAATCATGAGCTGTAACCACACAGATGTCAACATTTACTCTTGATTATTGCTGGTTTATTATTGAATGAATATTTATATAAGATTTAACTATGTAGTATACACACATAGCCTTTATTGTATTAGTGAAGTCCAGTTGGAGAGAGCTGGCCAAAACAGCTGCATAAACCATCTCAGACAAAACATCACATTTACATCATTCTCGTGGTGCTCAGTCATGTGCTCCCACTTGTTTTTACCTTTTCTCTTTACATTCTTTCTCTGACTTATCTCAGTTCATAGTGAAGCGGTCTCTATAAGTGACCCCTCAGAAGGCTGCAAGGTTCAAGGTTTCAAGATTAAAACAAAACAGGGATGACGAATGAAGCAGAACTTAGTTTGTTCTTCCTGGTCTTGTTTCGTCCTGAACCACAGGTTGGGAATCACTAATCTATAAATGTTAAAAAAATGTAATTACCTCACATCTTTCATGTCTTTCATGTCTTTCATGTCTTTCCCCTCCCCATAAGCCTCCTGCATGGTGTCCCCCCTGTCTCTCTCTCTCTCTCTCTCTCTCTCTCTCTCTCTCGCTCTCTCTCTCTCACTCTCTCCATTTAGACATGTAATCCTGCAGGATTAGTCACTTGATCGTAAGCTGCTTCTTCTCACTTGTTCACTCTGTTTCTCACTCCATCATTCTCTCCTTCCCTCAGTTCATTTCAATTCATTGTCCTGTGTGACAGCAATGACCTGGGAGCTGACCTCTCCTGATCTAAAGCTTATATCGATCAGAAATGTCCCCATCAGGTGTCTTATGATCAGCGATGTCATGGAGAAGTCCGAAAATGTCGTCAGGTATATTTCAGAAGTGCATTTTTCCAGGTATCTTTGTATCCTATTGGACTAGAGACATGTCCTCACTTAAAATCATGAAGATGTCATCATGATCTCACGACCATAAGTCAGAAAAATAACGTCATATATTGTAGGAATGCATTCACTTTTGCAGACAATAATATTAGAGCTATGGTCTACAATTTATATTGATTTACCAATCATTGATTACCATATGGTTTAAATGAACCATGATGAAGGAGCTTTATTATCATTACTATATTAATAAAAAGTTAGCATTGTCTTATTGAGGTATATACATAATGCATGCAGGTTGTTACCATGATGCTTTTCATTTATTATAATTTCACTTAACATAGTATCATCCTGAACACAAATGATTGTAGTCATCCATTTACTGAAGGATTGTTCTCTAAATAAGGTCAATAGCTTGAGGTGCTGCAGCTCGAGGAAAGACACAGATAACGACTATCCTGACTTTGTTGTGACAGGAACAAATAGTACAATAAAACAATAAATGTAGGAATTACAACGTTACCTTGAGGCCGACTAATGATTTATTTGTAAGAGTGAACATAGTTAATTTACATATCGCTGCATGTGTCCGAATTTACTTCGTTTATAACTCATAAAGAATAAGAAATAAATTGAAAGACACAATTTGGACAGGACAGACAAATATACTGACTTACTAAAGGTGGAAAAAAAGAATATCACAAAAGGCAAAAGCAAAAAAAAAAACTCTGCACTAAACAGCCTTCATTATTATAACTCTAACTGAACTATCATATTTAGTAATTCCAGCCGAGTTCCTGTTGTAATATCCAATAACTGCACAATGTATTTATAGCTCACATGATATAAATAGCATTGATCCTCCCTCCAACAGACTGAGCTCAGATGGATCATATATACACGTGTCGCTGTCCAACAAATGTACTTGGAGCTGAAATCATCCCTGAAATGATTCTGATCGCAGACTTTTCTATTTGTAAAGATGTTACTGGGGAAAGTTTGTGCTGTGTGCGGTTTGTGTTGTTTTTCGCAGGTTTATTGTCAGTGTCCCCAGATCTGATCCATACCATCCTCATGCCACCAGGGGGCAGTGTTAAATTTAAGATAAATGTCCAATTCTACTGAACTAGAACCACGCATTACTATTACTGCTGTTCTGTGTGCAATGATGTACAGGAAGTGCAGTAGTTTGACGTGGGTTTAAAGGACCTTGACATTTTCTTGCTTGCTTTGTTGTTTTTTTGAAAATCACTTTAGTTCAACATGATTTGAGTGAAATATATTTAAATGATTGATCTGAAAATCTCTCTAATGGCAGTGCACAAGTATTAATATTTACTATACTAAAATCAATTTATTCAAAAATGAAAATACTCCACTACAAGTAAAAGTTCTGCATTTAAAGTTGATTACTAGTTTACGTATTATTATTTTGTTATCTGTATAGTTAGGCTCAAACTATACACTGAAAAAGATTGGAAACAATTAATAACATTTTTTAAGCATTGTTGTGTTTATTTTCTACTCTATAGTATCTTCATGTGTATTTAATTTAAAATATCAATCTGAAAAGTATTTAGTAACTATAAATATAGTACAACAGGAGTAGTTTTTTTCTCTGAAATTGTGGAATGGAAAGAGAAAGTGCACAAACTTAAAAAGTAAAATAGTATTTAGTATACAAGAGCTGTGAAGGAAAACATAAAATGATTAAAAACATCTTTTCAGGATTGTGTTTACTTGGCTCCACTGTATGAAACTTCACTGTTATTTTCTTTACACAGGTCAAACACACATGTACGAGACACAGAGACTCACACACCTCACTCCTGCTCACTCCACTTGTGATTAAATCAAGCCTGAATTATGTAAAATAGAGGAGAATTTTTTTGGATGCAGCTAATGATTATCGTCTTGTGACCTTTTCAGTATGGACGACAGGGCGTATTCAGAGGAGGTTCGAACTGTGACATTTGAGAGAGGGAGTGGCCCAAAAGAGGTGGCCTCTGGGTAATGAGGTCTTGCTGAGAGGAAACAGCCTTTCTGACCTTCTTGTGGTCTTAAAGGTTCAGTGTGTAAGATTTAGGTGAAAGGGATCTATTGGCAGAAATTGAATTAAAAATAATCCTTGTGATGTTTTCACTAGTGTGTTTCATCTAAATTGTACAAATTATTGTTTTTCTTTACCCTAGAATGGGGCCTTTATATTTTAATACTTTATATTTACATTGGGGGCGGGTCCTCTCTACGGCGGCCGCCATGTTTTTAACATTTATTATGTTTCATTTATTGTTTAGAAAATGCAATTAAAAGTTCTACAACTTTTCATGATCAGGATTTTGACTAAAATAAAACATTTTATAAAATGATTGAAGAATGAATTATCCTACGTGCTTGTTGTTGGCCTAAAGTGATCAGTTTTTGGTCGCATAATTCAGACAAACCTAAATCCAGAAGCTGAGCTTTGCTTTTCGTGTCACAGCTATTGAGGATTAACTGTATCACACTCAGACTGATCCAAGCTTCCTACAGTGCTAATGCAGGATATCACAGTCGATTAATCTCTGGCATAAAACAAAGATTGGACTTTTACCAGAGTTTTGCACTCAGAGTCATTATTAGAAAAAGAAGCCAATGGGCAGAACTTGTACAAAAACAGATGCGATAAACACCTGTTGATCAGGTTTGTATTTCAGCTTCAGTACGTACGACATGCAAAGTTTGTAATGTCTCCATGTTTAGTCATTACAAAAAAAGACCAATGTGGAACTGATGATGAAGAGTCTACAAACACTGTGGTCAGAGGCTATTGTCTCTGTCTGTAGTTGTAACGTTGCTTTTCCCAGGTTATTCTCCACTCAGCTACTTCACCTTATCGTCAAAACATGTAAATGATGGTACTCAGCTTTTCCTTCATATGTGTCACACTTGACATATTGGTCTTTAATTTCAGTCATTATGGTCTTAAAGGTTAAGTGTGTAGAATTTAGTGACATCTAGTGGTGAAGTATCATGTTGCAGCTGAATACCCCTCCCCTTGCAAACATGAAAGATGACCTGTGGTAACCTTCAGTGGACCCACTCCTGATGTAAATATAAAACGCCCATTCTAGGGTAAAGAAAACAACAACACACAAGTGAAAACGTCACTAGGATTATTTCATATTCAATTTCTGCCAATAGATCCCTTTCACCTAAATCTTACACACTGGACCTTTAAAAAGTCTTAACTAAACCTGAGGAAACCCTGTTAAAATCCAAAACTTTATTTAATAACAACTTCCTTCAATAAAGACTTTACTTATTTAGCTCCTTTCAAAACAAAGTGCTTCACAAATACAAAAAACAATGTACTACAATGTCGTTTAAAATAAAAGACAAATAAAACAATAAAACAATTAAGACTCAGTCTGCCTGAAGGACTTAGGGCCTCAAAATCTATTAACGCTTACAAACGAAATCTTAAGATGCATCTTTTTAACATTGCTTTCTCTTGAAGTGTTTTTTAAAATCTTGTTGAGATTTGTTAGTGTGTTTTATGTATTTATATTTATATGTGTGTAATTTATTGTTTTATATGTCAGATGTATATATAATTCAACTGTATTTCATTTCATCTTCGTTGTTTTGATTGTTTTATCATAATTGTTGTGATTATTTTGCTTGTATATGTTCAGCACGTTTATTTGTGCTACAAAAATAAACTTTATTAATATTATATTATTATACTTGTCTCATTTACCCTCATGAGAACAAAATAAAGGTTTTATAATAGCTCATATCAGCTTCGCATGGTTTCTTTTTTATTAAGATCAGTGATTCTTCCAGTGTTAAAAAACAAAAGCACCTGATGAAGTGATGTTGAGTGTTCGATGCCTCAGTGGGTGATGGCGCGGGGAGTGTCTGCATCCCTCTCTCCTCTGTCCTCTGCCTCGCTGGTCACATGTTCGCACTGCTCAGCATCAGATGTGCCAGAGTGATTGAGCAGCAGCGCTTTTAAAACAGACCCGAGCCGGGACCCTCGTTGGGGAATGGCCTCTGAACGGGACGGATCCAACTCCACCAGGAACCTGACCAACCAGTTCGTGCAGCCGCCGTGGCGCGTCGCGCTCTGGTCCATCGCCTACAGCGTGGTGCTGGCCGTGGCCGTGTTCGGGAACCTGATCGTGATCTGGATCATCCTGGCGCACAAACGCATGAGGACGGTGACCAACTACTTTCTGCTCAACTTGGCTTTCTCCGACGTCTCCATGGCCGCGTTCAACACGCTCGTCAACTTCATCTACGCGGCGCACGGAGAGTGGTACTTCGGAGAGGTCTACTGCCGGTTCCACAACTTCTTCCCCGTCACCGCTGTGTTCGCCAGCATCTACTCCATGACCGCGGTAGCCATCGACAGGTAACACACCTCCATGTGTGTCATGCATTTAATTCTTCTTCCCTATAATCATTCATTTTTCCTTGTTTTATTTTTGTAATGCAGTTTTATTTATAAAGCACATTTCATACACACATCCAGTTGCTGTATGGGGCCATTCAAAAACAACATTTTGAAGCCTGTTGCGGTTAGTGGAGAGAGCGATCAATGACCAAGCGCAGGTCTCTGCGTTGCATGTGTTTTTTTTCACGCGATGTCGATCCTTGCCTGCTAATTGCTCATTAAGGTCCACGCTATCAATTGCACATCACACTGTGAACATTTTATGTAAATCGAATGATAGTTGTAAAACATAGCTTACTTCCTGTTCCCAGTAGGTGGCGCCATCACTATTATTACATACAGACTAATATATCTGTTCAAGTAGGGGCTCTGATGTAGCAATTTTGTGTCAATTGGACAATGTTACAACAACGTAATTATCACACTGATCAGTAGGTGGCGCTATGACCCTGAACTAATATTAATATATGGATGTGTTCAGGTCAGGAATGTGATCATAGGTCAGTAGTTCGGAGCCGGTTGGATACTGCAGGGTGGATTTACAAAATACTTCCTGTTTCATGGCGAATCAGTAGGTGGCGCTATGACACTGAGGAAATATTGACACATAGAGCTGTTCAGGCTTGGTCTCTGATCATGAGACATCAGTTTGGCGGTAATAGGACAATGCACACTGGACTTATGACAACATCGTCTCCTTTGGCGAAGGATGAACCTTCGCCGCACCTCAATGTTTACACGGTTTGAGGAAATGTCACGATTCTGACCATGGTCCTTTGACTTGACTGAGCTCTTTTGAGCTGTATATTGTAAAGCAGCCAGGAGCAGTTCATCAAAGTAAAAACATGTCACTTCCTGTAGCCAGCAGGTGGCGCTGTGATTTTAAGTCAAGATTTCTGTGTAGATGTCATCAGGCCGGGACTCTTGTCTTACATGTCTAGTTTGGACTCGATTGGAACAAATAGGTCAGAGATACAGAACCTCATGTTTTGATGGAGTGTAATCAAACTTTGATGCCACGCCACGGTCACACCGTGTGACGAACAATCAATCTTTGAGTTAGTTTTTATCTCCATCTTGTTTAAATGACAGTAATCTCCCTATGAAGTTGATCTGATGAAAGCCCTACGACAAGTTCGTCAAAGTAAAAATGTGGAAAATGGCCAATATGGCCACTAAAGTCAAAATGGCGGGCTTCCTGTTGCTTTTTTCCAATTGCACCTCTGACCATTTTTGTTTGTCTTGTCATGATACACCTGGGCTACGAGTTTTGTGAAGATCGGTGAAAGCTAACTGAGGGGCTTTTCCTTAGATGGCGCTGTTGAGCCATTTTTCCGCGTCCATTTCAAATTACTCCAGAATACAATTACTTTTTGGGGTTTTGAATTCCCTGCAAACTTTGGTAACAATTTGAGCATGTCTAGGCCCTGAAAAAGCCCCAAAAGGGAAATACAAATCCTTTGAAATACAATAGGGCCTCCCACCGTCGGTGCTCGGGTCCTAATAAAAAAATTAAAAGGGTTAAATAAAAGAGGTAACACATATTGTTGCAGAAATAAAAAGGATATGAAAACTTAACAAGTGGAACAATTATACAAATAAAACAGATAGAACTGTGAAAAATAGATACAAAATAGCATAGAATACAGCGATGGGCTTATGAGTAAAAAGGTTCTTAACCTGGTTTTTAAAACAGCAGTGGACGGAGCAAAGACCGTCGGGCAGTCGGTGCAGCGCTGTGATGCACATACAACTTACACTTTACAGTAATTTGTTCACCAAACTCAGAAATTAGGATCAGTGTATGTTGCTTAAAGGTTTGATGACTTGGACCAGTGGTTCCCAAACTAGGGGTCTGGACCCCTTGGCAGGTCGAGCCACAGATGGAGGGTCGCAGGATGTATTCCAGAAATCAAATACATTTTAAAAACAATTTGAAAAAGCATTTTTTAACCATAATTGTTACAAAAGTGAAAGAATTTTACTTTCTATGTCTCCATAGTTGCTTTCAGACATGCACTGAACAAAATCTTTAGTGATCAGTAAGGATAATGATAAATAGGTCTTTTCAGTGCAGGGAATTCAATTTATAATGGTTTGAAAACGTCCTTAGCTTTGAGTGAGTGGGACACAGTGACCTATCCCACCAGATGCCAGCTGTGATAATGGTCATGTCTATAAATACAGGTCTTCATTAAGCACAGCAAGCAACTGTTATTTTTCTAAAGTCTGTTTTTGAAACCTCGCAGGTACATGGCCATAATCCACCCTCTGAAACAGCGTCTGTCGGCAAAGGCCACCATGGGAGTCATCGCCTGTATCTGGAGTCTGGCCGTGGTCCTCGCCTTCCCCCTCTGCTTCTTCTCCACCACCCGAGCTCTGCCTCACAGGACGCTCTGCTACGTGGCCTGGCCCCGCATGGCAAACGACCCCTTCATGTGAGAACACACACACACACACACACAAACACACACACACACACACACACACACACACACACACACACACACACACACACACACAAACTGACAACTGTCTTTATTCAAGCTCATTTCAGGCTTCAGTATCATTCAATGTGAAATCAAGTTTCTTACATTTATCTTTATTTGTGCGTCAGCTGATTGTGTATCCTTAAATGGTGCAGAGTTTGGCCATTTACAGATTCATGATTTTAATTTGGGGATGTAGAAGACTACGTTAACATGCTGTAATGTTTAAAATACACATTATTTGTCTCATACTGGACACTGCTGAAAAAAATTACGATGATCTATAAACTACTTAAAAATGTGGCTCAGAAGCGGTAAGAGGTTTGCCTTGTTTAAAATGATGGATTTCTCTTGGTTTGAATATTTCTGGAAACGTTTTTAAGGTGTAACTCCAGATCCAGTACATCAGAATACACTGGTGATTTGTCTCCTCACTTGTGCAGGTATCACATCATAGTGACAGTTCTGGTCTACGTGCTGCCCTTAGTGGTGATGAGCATCACTTACACCATCGTGGGGGTGACTCTGTGGGGAGGGGAGATCCCCGGAGACTCGTCCGATAACTATCACGGGCAGCTCCGAGCCAAGCGGAAGGTAAACCCCACATTTATTTAACATATTTACACTTTGTTTGTTTTGTTTTTGGGTTTGGAAGCATTATGCTTTTTACATTTCATTTAGCTGATGCTTTGATCCAAAGCCACTTACAATAAGTACATTCAACCATGAGGGTACAAACCCAGAACTACAAGAATCAAGTAAATACAATTAGCTTTAAAAAAGCCAAACTACAAGCGCTACATGTAAGTGCAATATAAGTGCAACTAAACTGAATTTTTTTGACCTCAGGTATTCAATATGAATAAAGTTAAGTTTCATATCTACTACTTTTATATACTTATATACACAGACCACAAACCAATAGAGAAGCTTTGAAGCCTGAACATTGTGCAGCTCTGATCTGCAGCAACGGAAGCTCTGGTTTGAGGTTATTGCTGCTGAAGGAGGTTTGACCACATATTAAATTCAAGGGTACACTTAGCTTTTCCAGCCGCACGCACGCACTCTAAATGTTCACTAAAACCTACATATTGTTTGTAATGATCCTAGTTACACTGTGTTTGCCTGTATCTGTGATTTAGATGAAGATCAGATCTCATTTAATGATAAATTAATCATTAATTAATTAATTAATAACCAGGCGATTCCAAAGCTCACATACTACTTGTTTGTCCTCATCATATCTGAGCAGCAGGGACTCTGGTCTACAGCAGCAATAAGGATCCATGTTAAGAAAGCTGCTGTTTGGAGAAGCCTGTCGCACAAACAAATAAACAAGCAATTTGATCATTCGTGTGACAAACAGCGACTGAATGTGTCGTGCAGAGCTGGTTAATGAAGGAAACTCCCATTTTTATTTTATTTTTATAATCTGAAAACCACAGGCAGAGAAACTGTATCATGTTTTGTCATGATGCAGCAATAAACGCTTATCATTCAGCTGCACACGAGAAAAAGAGAGAAGCATCGAGCGGCACCTGCTTTATCGTAGTTTGGCGTCTTCAGCCAGACGACGCAGTGTGCTTTAGAGCAGAGGGTTGGGTTCAACAGGGATTAAGGTCATCACAGCTGTCATGACGAGCATCTATCGAGACAGATCTGGGATTAACGCCAAAGAAACACATTGATTGATAAAAGTCACAAATACTGCTGGTTATAATGTCGGATTATTTTCCGACATGGTACAAAGGTTCGGCTGCGGAGGTATTCAGATGTTTAGGATGGGAAAAAAAGATCAACTTTCATATTTTTCTGATAAACTGTAGTTGATGAAGTGGGATGAAAAATGTAAACTTCAAAATAGAACTTCACTGGAGAATAGATGTCTGCCTTAGATCTACATTTCCATTTTCTTTTGTGCCACAGACACAAGCACATATTCAGTGCACAGAAATAGAGACGGCGGCAGGTGCAGCAACAATCTTGTTATAGGGGTTTCATCGAAAAAAAATCATCAGAGACCGAAATTGCCGGCGAAATTGAGCCGAGAAACATGAAAGAGATTTCTAAATGTCGGGAAAGCTACAAGACAATGTCGGGCTTGATTCAAGGGGCCGAGGATGACAGGATTCCATCTGGACAGGAGATAAGAGGAGGTCGCTTTCTCATCACAGTCTCGCACATGAGCTCGGTGGTGCCCGGACGCCTACTCCCTTTTTTAACCCCCCGCAGCTCTGTTTTGTGCCGTAACACACTGATGAGCTCTCTCTCTCATCTGCTCTACCTGAAACCTGCTGGGACTGGTGCGTCATCACTGACATTTCCCTCTCCTCGTATGGCAGACCTTCTGGACCCGCCGGCCGGAGACGCCATTGTTCTCAGAATGAAGAGAAACAGACAACAAACCCACTTCTTCAGTGACTCTTCATGTGCTCATAAAGAGCTGCCATGGGTTCTAACTGTGTGTCAGTCAGAGTGTGTTCCTTCTTTTTGTCGATGATTCTTGAGTTGACAGGACGAGATGATGCAGAGAGGAAGTCTATCAGAAAAATGTTGGTCTGATATACGCAAAAACTACTGAACCGATTTCCATGAAATATTTTGTGGAGGGGTGGGGCATGACCCAAAGAAGAGTGGATCTTGATAGAACCATGAATTTGTTGGTCACTTGGTGAAATAGAACGTTAGCCTTGGCGGTAGTGCCCGTCTAGTTTTATTTATAATTTATCAAACTAGAATGCTACTCATTAGAGCGCGAAGCTCCGCCAAGGCCAAATTATCCCTTCAATCCAACCAATAATATATTTATAATCAAGATTCCATTAATTATTCAATGGGAAATTGTTGAAAATGTCCAAACATCACATCTCACAATGCTAAAGAAAATGGAAAACAAATCCTGGATCAGTGCCAAACTTTAATGGTTTCTTTCTTGACCCATGTGTCATCCTTCCACCAAGTTTTGTGGAAATCTGTTTCGTAGTTTTTACGTGATCCTGCTGACAAACAAACCAACAAACAAGAATGTCAGTCAGTAGAGCTCCTATCTCCACCAAGGCCCAACAGTCCCCTTAGAATTAAATCAAGCTGCACCAAATTCCACACACTCACAGACGTCAGTCCCCTAAACATTTTTCCATCAAGATCCATCAATTATTCTATGAGAAATGAAGGAAAATGTGGACACAAACGCAGTATCTCACAACGTTAAAGGAAGTGAAAAAAAAAAAAATCTAGATCTGCATCGAAGTTGAATGGGTTCTTCCTTCCACCAAGTTTTGTGGACATCTGTTTAGTATTTTTTGCGTAATCTTGCTTACAAACAAACAATCGCAGAAGCAAATATAACCTGCTTGGCGGAAGAAATTATCATCCGACATCCTCTCAGCTCTGCAGTGTTTCACTTCAGCATCTGTCAATTCAGCGTTATCTTTGGACTTTGTTGTGATGACGTTTGCGTTTCTCCCTCTCTCTCTTGCAGGTGGTGAAGATGATGATCATTGTGGTGGTGACCTTTGCCCTCTGCTGGTTGCCCTATCACGTCTACTTCATCGTGACGGGTCTCAACAAGCGTCTGAGCAAGTGGAAGAACATCCAGCAGGTCTACCTGTCGGTGCTGTGGCTGGCGATGAGCTCCACCATGTACAACCCCATCATCTACTGCTGCCTCAACAGCAGGTGGGTACAAATATGGCACAACCCAAAAAACCCACATGAAAGTACACTACACGATACACAACAGCGTAGTTAACGGGTTTGATTTTGGCTGCAGGTTTCGGGCCGGTTTCAAGCATGTGTTCCGCTGGTGTCCCTTTGTCCACGTCTCGAGCTACGATGAGCTGGAGCTCCGAAACACGAGACTGCGACCTGGTTACCAGAGCAGCATGTGCACCCTCTCACGGGTCGACACCAGCATCCTCAGCAAAGACAAGAGTGTTTATTGTCATGGAAACAGGTCAAGAAGACTCAACTCTGAGCCCAATAATAAAGACAGTTAGCTGGACACACGCCAGCTGAATGTCGACAGGGTTGTTCGAGTTGATAAATGCAGATTGCAGTGTTTTTTGTTGCTGTTTAATTATAGAGATGTGAGCTATCGGGATGGGCTGTGGTACAATATGGGGCGAGGATGTTTTCGAGCACATTTAATAAAAAAAAAATGTCATAAAAAGAGTTTCATATTGTAGCTTTAGGGAATTTTAACTCAACCCAATACATGAATGTCTTTATTTCAGAATTTAGAGTTGAATGTCTTTTAAATTGTAAAATGCTGCTATTCATAAATTTGCAATCTTATTTTGTTGCTATTATGTATCCTAACAAAATCCCCAAAAAATTAGTCCAACTAGTCAGTGAGTAATTAATTTATATGTGGATTCATAACAGTAGTATTACTAGAAAGTGTTTCATGAAGACATTTGTTGCTAAATGCCTTCGATTTTCCTAATGAGATATCGCATTCATGCTCATGTGCTGTACTTCCTTGGGTTTGATAAATTTTGATTATAGTCATTAAATAATGTTGACGCTTTGGTAAAACATGGTTGATGGTTAGAGCCATGGTGTTTTAAATGATTACATCATATTTGTATGTTTTATACGATTCTTTGTCAGCATCATGTACTTTAAGCTGCATTATCGTCACGTTATCCTTGCATGCTATATTACATAACTTGGTACTTTATGGATTTATTAAATGTCATACTCACTGTAGACATACTGTACATTTAATCCCATCAGACCACGACTCAGTGATTTCATCCAGCAGTGACGCTCTAACAACACTGATGCCCTTAAATCTGAAATGAAATGCAGCTCGTTGCATTTTATGACTAAATGTAAATTCACAAGGGCTCGCTCATGTTTTTGTTAGTTGGAGAAAGCCTGTGCCATCTTTAAATGTGCTCAAATTATGCTTTCTTGTGTGTATCTGTGGACTTTTGTACGTAATAAATGTGCCTTAGAACTTGACGTTTATATTTGTCATTCTGTAATATTGTTGGACCTGTTTATTGTAACATGAAAGGAGCAGCTTACTGGCTCTGCCCCCTTTCTCTCAACCAGTCAAAATAAAGCAAGACGAGGGGAGTTCAACCAGTTTATTTCAACTCGTACGTCTAAAAGCTGCTGTTATCAACTGAGACTGCCTCTTTTGGAGCATCCTGGTGAGGTAAGAGTTCATCTTTTTAACGTGCGTTCACTGATAAAAGCATAAAATACAAACACATCGATAAAAAGGAACTAGACTATCTTTGAATTACTAAAGTAAGCATTGCTTGATTTGCATAAACAAAGCACCTCGAAAGGGAGGCCAAAACATCTGGATCGCCTCCTGGTGGCTGTACATCATAAAATAGAACCTTCAAAAGACAACTAAAAACTCAGTATAAGTACAAGTGGAATATATTTTTCTCAAAGTTGTTTTCTGTCATTTCTTTAAACACTGATGTTTGTTCAAGTGGTAATTTTGCGATTTTTCTGATTTTCTGATTTGCGATTGCTCAATTTTGTGTATTAGCGGGACCTCAATACCACAGCTCCACTCTTCAATCACTTCTGGCTCCACACCAGCGTAAGATGTATCTGGAATATTTTGGCTTTGCACAATGGGAGGACGTATTATACATCTTTATTACACAATCAATGATTAAAATATGGAAGAAGTGATTTAAAAAGCAATGCGACAATGTTTTTGCAGCTTGCAACATCTTAATTGCATGACAGCAAAACAAGTTGTTCATTGTGCAACTGTAAAATCAAACCAGTATTTTGCATTTTAACGACTGGTCTGAGATTTCTTTTACTCAACAAAAGAAGGAAAGAGACAAAGACAAAAGCACCAACACAAGCCACACATGGGTGGAGACGACAGCTGGAGACCTATGAGACAAAGAGAGATAAATATGTTTAGTTGGTCATACATGAACATTCATTCCAAAAAGAAGATTTTTTGCTAAAGTTCTGGTCATTCCACGTGAGAAATGTTCCCGTTTTCTGTTTTATTTCTGTGCCAGTCAATTGAACTTGAATTCGTCGAACAATGACTTCAAAGTTGTTTACATGTATAAAGCTGCCGAGTTAACAGATTTTGAGAAAACAAGTTTAACTTCAAATATTGAATTGACAACTAATCAGCTCTGTTGACAAATGTTACAGAGAGATTTTCTTTCTATTTCCATTTTCTCAGTTTCTTCATCTGACACGAAAGACTGACAGCTTGCAACCACTATGTAGCAGAGTTGGTACAAAGAAAGCACATAAGGTCGTATGCTTTTTGTATTTATTACATATATCTGATACCAAACAATTCTTAGAGGTTAGGGTTGGTAGGTTGTGCATTCAACCTCTATGAGGATTATATGACTAACTTTCTAAGATAACACCGACAATTTACAACAATGCACATGACATTGAGAAACATATCTGAGTTCAATAAGAATCTGTCTCTTACCGTGAGAAGATGTCGCAGTTGTTCGAGCCCTGCTGACCTGAGGCTTTCAAGACGATCACATTGTACTCCCCATTGTGATCAGTTGTGACATTTCTACTCTCCACTGTGAACTCTTCAGCTGGACTCAACAAGACAGTGTTTGTTTGCTTCATGCAAATGTTTTCACCCACTTCGGCAAAGAAGCAAGACGTGATGTTCAAAATCACTTCGTCGTACAAATCATGCGTTTTCTCTAGCGTGCTGAAGCTCAACTCGGCCAAGGTGAACCTCCCCAGTCTCACTTTTGAACCAACTTGTGCCGTGACTGCTTCATTTGATAAAACATACACATTCTTGCAAGTCTGGGGCTTCTGCAGCACCATGTAATCCATGAGCAGGAAGTGGAGCGACTTGAAACTGAAGTTGTTCTCGTAGGTGCTAACGTTCCCGCCCATGGTCTCCACTTGGCTGTTAAAGGTGTCTTTAAAGTCCCCGTTGATGTATGCCCCCAGTGCAGCAGTATGTTCTTTGATTCCTCCTGGGATCAGCTTGGAACACTGGCTACTGACGTTCCATGCTGTCCGGAAACCCACAGTGAGGTTCAGCTCTTGTCTTAACAGGCCTGAATGGATGAACTTATCCATGGCCTTGTTTCTGCATTTATCATACAGGTAGTCCACAGCATCTGGGGCCATGTCCAGTTGTTTCGGTTCCTCTGCTGCCACCTTTATTTGAATATGGAAATTAAAATACTGTTGAGAGGAGAACATTTTTATCATATAACATCATAACAATCAACTGTTATTTGTACGGTAAAGAATACTTACGCTGTAGTAGAGGGCTGTGAAAACAACTGCAGCAAGAAGCACTTTTCGTCTGTTCCACATTTTAAAGGGCTTCCTCTCGTCTGTGTCCGTCCACACACAGACTGCTGCATGCACCAGAAATCAGAGAGAAGAATTTCAGGACCCAACTTGAATAAAAATGTCTGTGTCAGGATTGGCTGGTCTGGTTAGTTCCTCTAATGCTTTCCTTGTTTGGACAAGCCCTCAATCTCCCTTTATCAGTTTTCTTTTTTCCTCCGAACACAGCAACCACCACCCGACACCAGATAAGACTAAATGTAACTGAAGTGTCAACGCTAAAATGAAAAACAGATGTTGAAAATGCTGAAAAGCACATACCTTAAGTCAGGAGAATTTATTTCTGGTAGCAGTGAAAATAAAATCAAGTCCACGCACTGAAAACTGCAGGGGTGTGATGATCGTACGCAGATCAAATTACTGGGAAGTGGAAAAAAAATACTTATCTCACCAGGCAGCTCCTTCTCCTTTCCTGTGGAAGGAAACCTCATCGCCCCCCTGACGTCTACTTACTTGTTCTACGCCAGCTTTTTAAGATACACTTTTTTATTTTCTTCATTCCAGATTGTGATGTGTTAACAAACTTGGTTGTTTTCTTGGGTTGTTTCTGAAAATACAGGTTCATCTTTTTTCTAATATTGTAAGACCCCCTATAAACACAGCAGCTAGACTCCTCACCAAATCTAGAATATATTGCTATGGTTTTAGCTTCCAGTAAAGTTTAGATTTGTTTTAAAGATTTCATTTCTGACTTTTAAGGCCCCTTCTGGACTTGCACCTAAGTACATTTTGGATCTTTTGACACCATATCTTACCTCAGGTGCTACTCGCCATTTAACCGTGGCTGGGGGGGACCAGAGGTTACCGGGCCTCCTTTGGAACAATGTCCCTGAGGATATCCTGGTAAACTTATTGTCTAATTTTAAATCTATCTTTAAGACACATTTGCTTTCTCCTAGCCCTGATCTTAACGACTGTTGTAATCAATTCTCGTTCAAATCTTCTTTTTAATCTTTTCTCATTTTTTTGCTGTATGATTTTCAAATGGCCTGTTTCTTACTGTCATTTAGTACAGAAGGAATGCAGAAGTCTTTTGTTTCATGTGAGAAAAAAAGCTCCTTTACATAAAAACATTACTGTTATGACCCTAGCTCGTAGAGGAAAAGGGAAGTGCATTCACCAGTGGGAGTTGGTAGATGAAATTAAAGTAATTTTTTTAAAGAAATAAATGACTTTCATATCCTGAATGAGCCCCCATTTATGTTAAGACCCTAGCTCGTAGAGGAAAAGGGAAGTACACTATTTATTTTCTGTTCTGTAAATAAATGACTTTATTTCCACTAGCAACTGAAACTGGTGTATGTACTTCCCTTTTCCTCTACGAGCTTGGGTCGTAACATAAATGGGGGCTCATCCGGGATATGAACCCGGACCTCTCGCAAGCTACTTAACATAAATACACACAGAAATGACATACCCCAAGGAGGTAGCCTGGCAGCCGTAACAATAACAGACAAATAATTTGATGCCCATCCGGTTTTCAACAGCTTATAAAGTGAAATAACATTCCTTACTGTACAAAGACTGACCTGATGAATGTGAATGACGTTTTCTTTGGTGTTCCCTGGAGATAGGGCTTGTTATAAACACCTCCCATTCTGTGACCTCCTCTCACTTCCTTCCTTCTTTCTTCACTGACACAGTTTTTCCAGGCTGTAGGTGAGTCACAATGTGAAGTCTGGAATACTTTGACAATTTCTCTGTGGTTGATTATAATTTGAATTGGATCAGAAAAAATAAACTACAGTGTAATGTGAGTACATATATGTACAAGTATATTTACCTATTAGGGAAGAATGTGAGGATTCGTATTACTCACCTTCAGTGTTCAGTGTCACCTTGTGTGTCACATGTGTGTTTCAATTTATAATATCTTTTATATATATACATTTTTTCTGACTTTGTTTTTTCACTCAACTGTCGTTGTGGTGGGGGGTTTTATTTTGAAAAACACAACCGGAAGTCGTGTGGTCGATGCTGATCCGGTCCATTGTGTGTTTTTGTTATGGTTCAGTCACACTTCTTCACGTGCGATAAACATGTAGGAATAATATCAGAGTCAGTTTATCTCTGTTATAGATAACGGATATAGTTTTATGACCGGAAATAGCGCCGTTTCCGGTTCCAGGCGCGCCAAAATAGAAAATGGACGCTGGTGACAGACGCTTGTGTTTGTTTTGACAGTTCGACTCAAAGAGAAACGTCCCGGACTGGTTTGTTTTCAACTAATGGTGAGTAATGGCCGACTGTGTCCTGCTGACAGCCACAGTAGAGTTAATGCTGCTGAAGTAGAGTTTCAGTCTGTGTTACAGGAGGAGCAGCCTGGTTCCTCCCCTGAACTGTGTCAGGTGAACGATGTTGTTAATAACAATCCTAATGTGATTGTGTCACATGAAGTGTATCGAGCTATAAACAAACTGGTGACATGTAATTGATTCGCCTCGTTAGCTCCACGTCCTGCTATTTGTTGTGGTTCTTATTTACGGTGGCCGAGACGTCTCACACTAGTGCATCAACGGAAAACACGAATGCAAAATTACACGACACAACTAACACCAACACCACAATAATACTACAAATGCCACGACACAACAACTGCGAAAACCACGACACAGCGGCAAAAGTCGCAACACAACTCCGTCAGTGCAAAGGAGCTCCAGGTGGGTTTAGACCAGAAAGTTGTGGTGGCGGTGAACTGCTTACACTGTGTGTTGTTGATGCACAACATCATCTGCATGGAAGAGTCATCAGAGGGAAATCTCACCTGCGACCTCATCACAAAAGTCTGCAAAGCAAGGAAACAAGTTCTTTGGACACAAATTAAAAAAGAGCCTCAAAGACCAAAGTTGTGTTGGGAGATGAACAGGAGCAGCATTTCATGAGAACACCAGCTCGCTAACTAAAAACATGTGGCAGGAAATCAGCTTTGGCTTTGTTTCGTGGCAGCCGGTTTGCAGAGAGGGAAGAATGGATTCCACTAATCTCAGCGAATTCTTTAATTTTTAGAATCCAGCAGTCAGTCAAGAAACTGAGTTTATCAAGTAAACATTGAGTCGGATCTCAAAAATCTGAAAACACGTTTTTTTCGGTGAGGGTAGAAACCCCGATTTATATGATCTGTTGCTTAACGTGTTTGTTTTTTTCAGGTGGGAGAATGACGGGACGATCACGGCTGATCCATCCATTCAGAGAGTTGCTCAACTGTCTTCGACCAACTCTCTGAATTTTTACCAGCTCCAGGACGCCGCAGGTGACCTCTGACCTGGAGGATGAGTAAGTGGGGAGAGCGACTGAAGAAGGTCGAGCAGCTCGCTCAGTCATTCCAGCACAAACCTCTCTCCGCTCCCTACAAACCTCGACTGTGGCCGTGCCAGCCTTCGTCTGTCTGGAAGCTCTTCCCACGTCAAAGTCTGGCCATCGGCTTCGCTCAGAGCTGCAAAGAGGTAACGCGACACACTGGTGACACTGGACAGTCTCATCTCTCTGATGTTTGACCTTGTTGTAGAAGTTGTTTTCTGTCTTATCAGGAAAAAATTCTCACATTTGTACGCTACTGTTTTTCCAGGCTATACATGTTTTTGCACTCGAAAAAGAAAAGTCAAGTCAAGGTCAGAGGATCTACCTGGTCACCAGTTACACTGAGCTGTGGCATTACTACAGGTGATTAGTAGCTTCATTCTGCAAAATCAGATGCGCCTTTTTTCGTGCTCTGGGCCTTGATGGGGATTTTGTCAATATTTCTTCAGGACCTACCCTCAGTCCTTGATGCACTGCTACGAGGTGATTCCAGAGGGCGCCGTTTGTAAGCTTTACTTTGACTTGGAGTTTCACAAGCCCTCAAACAAAGGGGCTGATGGGAAAACTATGGTGTCTTCTCTAATCCAGGTTGGGTTCGTTCTTTCAACATTTACCTACTTTCTGTTTTTATTGAGCAGCTTGTTTTACATATAGATAATGATTTATTTGTTTAGTTTGAGTTATAAGGCCAAAGGACGAGTCATTTAATCTATTGATTATTGATTGATCATTCATTACGTCTATAAAATGTCTGAAATTTATCAAACAGTTTCTCAGAGCCCACTGTAAATCTTTAAAAATAATAATTCAATAATTACTGTATATATTAAAGAAAGATCTCGATAGAAATCATTTTCTGTATCTTGTTACTTTCTTTCTTTAGAGATCCAGGGTGTTTGTATGTTTATGACCTGTCTGTGTTTTGTTTGTCCATAGTTTGTCTGTAACAAACTGATGGAGGTTTATGGGCTTGAATGCTCTGTAAAGAACGTCCTCACTCTTGAGTCCAGCACCGAGGAGAAGTTCAGTCAACATCTCATCTTCAATCTGCAAAACGCAGTGTTCAAAGACAACATACATGTTGGTATGTTTCAGGTCACATGGAGGCAACCAAAAACATAATTTTTAATTGGTATCTTATTCATATATTCTGTTTGATCATTCATTGTTTTTTAGGTCGGTTTATCCACGCAGCTCTTCAACCCGTCCTGATCAAAGCCAGACATGGAGGTTGCCTGGATGGTGGGATTCATCCGGAAGCAGAAAACGGTGAAACACGGTTCGTTTTCTTTAGGACTGTGATGCACAAATTTTGATCTCTGTCCTCATCATCTCTAAATCACTGATATTCTGACACAGAACACGTGTTGTTCCTGAGGGAAAAGCAGAAGAAATGGATGATGTCGTTGAAAGTCCTCAGACCAAGAGACGGAAGCAGGAAGAGACAGACCTGAGTTATCTCAAGGTGAAAAACAAGGACGGCCAGGACTGTCTCTTTGTTGATCTTGGTAAGACAAACCACTTTACAAATCATTCTTTGTGAACCTTACTAGTATGTACACATGGATTTTATTTGCAATGTCTTCAATGTAGGTGTCTACACCAAGAACAGAAATTTCCGCCTTTACAAGTCATCAAAAGTGGGAAAGAACGCTGCCTTCAGTGTGGCAGACAACAACCAGTTTACTGCCAAACAGAAGAAGGAGATCTCCTATGAGGAAAGTGTGTTCTTGGCGTCCTTGGTCTGTAATGTGAGGTACACTGGAGCACTCTGACACTCACTTATGTAAGTGTCATTAAACCACAGCACCAGAGCTTATTTCTGAATATCATCAGTTTCACAGGTCAGAGGATTCTCTCATGGGATGTCCCAGAAACAAAGACATCCATGACCCAGAGACCTCTGCAGGGATCAGCCACTACTCCAGGTGACACTGAACTGAAAACAAAGGATTCTTTGAAATATATTACAACATTTTACCTTGATATTTTTTAACATGTATATAGTTTACATTTAAATGTATGTAACTTTGTTTTTCAATCCATTCCTCACAGACTCACTTTCTGGTTCCCTGTTGTCCCCTCACCAAGAAGTGGACAACTTTGTCTTAACCCTGGTTAGAAAGGACGGTATTCAAGGAAGTAAGTGTCTGGGTTGATACAGGAAGTGTTTTCTATAGACCCTCATGTATGAAAAACTGGAACAATTAATGTTTATTTTTTTATCTTTTTTCTTGGACAAAATAACATAAATTGATTTTTTTGGGAATAATTTTCTCAGACTCTATTTTATTTGTTTTTATTTTTTAAGTTAAATGACAAAAAGCGTTGGTGTGTTGTAGTTGAGTTAGTAAACAAAGGGTTATCTTAGTAGATGTTTGATCATCCACTACAAATTACAGATTTTCTTCCTCGGAAAGTAATTTTATGCAAATAACCTCACACTTAAACAATATAGTATATGGTCCAAATTACTGTCATATTTCTTTCATCACATATTATCCAGCCCCTTGATTTTAATGTTTATTTATTTTGGACAATGCAAATGATATCACCAGTTCCTCTTGTTTACCTCAACAGGCATCAGGCGATGGAACTACTTTGTCGCAGAACAACTGCTCGTCTACGACATTGTCAAATACCGCTGGTGTGAAAATGTGGGAACGTTTCATAAAAGCAACAACATAATGTACGTGCAGTGTCTCATGTTACACGTTTCTTTGACTTTGCTCCACCTGCCTCATGTGGTCTCATCCCCCTCTGTAGGATTGTTGTGGATCTCAAAGAGGAAGCGTGGTACCAGAAGTGTCACGATCCTGACTGCAGGAACTTCAGATCCTCAAGTAGGTTATGAACCTACAAAGCTGCTCCTCTTAGTTCTCATATTTAAAATAATTTAAGGGCACCTTATAGTAATTGCAGAATTGTGTTAACACCACCTGAACATTTCTCCTGTTGCAGGTAACCCCCTGCCACAGGAGATCTGCGTGAGCTACATCATGACACTGGTTTGTTTGCGTTTCCTCAATCCAGACAGGAAACTCTGTCATCTGTTTATGTTCAAAGACAAATGTTCTTCAACGTCTGATCACGTCTCTCATTCACTGACAGGACGATGAGGACCAGGCTTACTTAATGGACGACACTGGAAACATTGAGCCCAGCCAGGCACCAAACCAGACCCAGCAGAGAACAGTGTGTCCACAGGAAGAACCAGCTGACTTGTGGGGAGACGGACAGGACGAGCAGGACTATTTAAAGAGCCTGGACGACTTTGAACAAACCAGTGCGGAGATCTCTGATCAGCTGCTGCTCAGTTGCATGGGAGAGTTTGATTCCCAGTAGAAGGTAACAGGTTATATTGCACTGGCTGTAAAGCATCACACATACTGTTTTATTTGCTGTACTCCCTGTAAGGTTTTAAAAAACGTTATAAATGTTTTAGCAACATATTTGTAAGAAAAAGTCCATCAACTGTAGCTCTCCCTGTAGGCACATACAAATGGAGCTGCTGTATTTTAAGATAGTGAATGACCTTGTCAAGTTATAAAAATATAAAATGTTTTCAAAGGAAAAGTTAAAATTGCTGACAAATACTGCACATACATAAAAACACTTACCTGTAAAGCAGGAATTAAATGTTTATATGCTGTTTTACTTAAGATATACATATTTAATGCACTTTGTCATTTGCAATAAAACAGTTTTCTAGCAAACAAAAGTTCAACACCTGCGTTTGGAAGAAAGTTTTTATTTGGTACAGTTGACAAATATAGATACTGTACTCTTTTCCTCCAGCACAATGTACTGTTGCCCTTTTCAGATCATAAGTCTCACAAAAACTATAATATGGCTCGATCTGTCCGTCACCAACACGATTTAGATGTGTGTTATGATCACAATTCAGAAAAACACAAAGCCTTTACTTTAACGACTGAAATGCACATTCCGTTGCTCACGACACTGATGTGACCATCAGGGAAAGTTGTTGTGAAATGTTGACAAAGGCCTAAAATTAAAAACACTGGGCTTTTAATATGAAATGTGATAGTGTTACCACATATTTCCCCTTGAATACCTTCGAATGAATGCACTTTATTTTACCTCGCAGCTAGTGGCACTGAAATCTCAAAGGAGAAGCTGCATGTACAATAATGTAACCTTCAATATTTTCTATGCTGTCTTTAAAAGAAAACACAAACAGCCCCAAAGAGCAAAAAAACGTCTCTCCAGCGACATGATTCCCAGTCGGCTATTCATTACATTGTGCGCCAGGAACAGGTTCATCAGTCCTTTAGCCTTCAGCACTGAGAAACATGGGAATGCAGGGAATTAACAAGCCGGAGTATCAGGCACGACACTGCGTACACATTTTCAGCAGATACAATATTTACAGGTTATCGGCTTAAGCGGATAACCATAACATTAAATAGTCTGGTTTATAAATAGTTCATGTTGTTGTGCTGTGTCTCAATTCAAGTATGGAGTGCACTGTAACGCAGCCTTCAACTGGGCTCGTGTTTTACGGAAAGAGTTCATGTGAACGCACCCCTCTGGAATTCACAACCTCTGACCTTTCTGAAAGCTCCAAGCTCATTAGATGCTACACCTTTTCAATAGATGGTAAATGGATATATAGCAATTTTAACAGTGACAGAAATTCCTAACATGTCTGAGGCAAACGCTGATATTCTTTCATCAGCCGCATCTTTTCATTCTGTCTTTGCGTTACCCGTTTGCTAATTTGCCAAGTAGCCAAACCTCTGTGGCTTCTAGACACCGACGGTAAAGTTTCTCTTAGCGTCCATGTTGCTGTCGCCTAGCAGCCCTATTATCCTGACCTGAAAAAAACTGCGTACACAAATTCCTGTGTCACCGCACTGGAACCACAAGCTCATGAGTTCCATTTTAAGGCAGCATAAGTACCCACATGTTGCACAGAAAAAACAACAAAAAAAGTTAAATTCTCGCCATTTTGGCAACACAGTGAAAAGAGGGCACCACCATTTTCAAATTTGTGAAAATGAGATCTATACGGAAAAGGGGCACATCATGGACATGGTGGGTTTGCATGAATGAAAGCATCTGATTTGAGACACAGCATACGTGTTTTTAAAAGCATATTTGTGGGGGTTTATCTGACAGAAATGTTTGTAACCATGAAGAGTTATGTTGGTTAAGGCATCAGCATGTCACATCTTCCCCGTTTGTTTTGTAACCCTTATTCCTGTAAAGTGCCTTGAAATATTGTATGATGTGATTTGGCGCTGTACAAGTAGAATGTAATTAAATTTTTTAAATTATGCCAATAACAAGATCTTCTGGGATAATCTGAACTAATTAGCCAGTAATAGCAGGGGAAATTAAACCGTACAATCACTAATTGAAGTTTCACTTGGTTTTTTTTGTCCCCACAAAACTGTAACAGGTAGAAAAATTTGAGTAAAGGCCCCTTAACTAGACTAGTTTGGTTCTGGCTTTGCTCTAAATGATTCTCACCTCCCTACATTAGTCCCAGATCCCAGTTTACAACTTAATTTTGGCATAAAGTTGATCGATCTGCTCCCTGAAGTGGCTCCGCAGCTCGTTCCTCTTGGCCTTCAGGGTGGGAGTCAGGAGGCCGTTCTGCACTGAAAACATCTCGGGGTGTAGAGCGATATCTTTCACCTGCAGAACAAACAGAGATAAACACTGAGTTTCATATAGTGCTGCAACTAGGGATTTTTTATCATCAATAATATATATCAATCAATTAAGTGTCCAAAACTGTAAAGTAGTGTTTACAATCAAATGCTAGATTTTGAGAATATCGCAATTGAAAAGAAATTCGTAATATTAAAGTCATAATTTAACGAGTAAAAAAGTCACAGGCTGATTCTAATATTTTCCCTGTAAAATGACACCTAAAAATTTTACTTTTTTCTTGTAAATTGTACTTTCCTCTCATAATACTACGACTTTATTCTTGTAAGTGTACAACTTTTTTCTCACAACAATATTATGACTTTATTCTCATAACATTATGAAAAAAATAAATTCAGGACTTTATTTCTTGTAATATTACAAATTTATTCTTTCTATACTCCTTTATAGTTTCCTGTCCAAATGTAGCTAAATGAACAAAGCTGAACTCTTGTGATGGAGTCAAACATGGAAGAAATCACCTGTTCAAATGACTTGAGTCCTGCTTCTTTACCCAACCTCAGGATGTCCTCCAGAATGGCGTCCTTCACCTCCTAAAGAGTTGTCAAGTCAGCAAAATGAAAATGACAGTCAGAAAAACACAGTTGAAGGTTGAGTTAGGTTAAAGTCGGACTGTTGACGGAAATGAATCTGACCTTTTTACTGCACAGTTCAGTGAAAGATCCTTCAAACCCCTTTTTCTTGGCCCAAACTGGTAAATATTCGGGATCAGCCACAACTATCCCCACCAGGAACGCCTTAAAAAACAGCACAGAGAAGATGAAGATCAAACAGCACAAACTATCAGACAAGATGATGTGGATACAAGCTGAATTACTCACCTGTAAACTGTCACCATGGACAAATATCTGCGCCACTGGATCACTGCGGTTATAGACAGTTTCTATTTTCTCGGGGGCGATGTATTCTCCTTGTGCCAGCTTGAAAATGTGCTTCTTTCTGTCGATGACCTTAAGACAGCCGCTCTGCCACGAACCACAAGAGAAACTTGACTTCAGCTCAACTTTACCGTGATAATAACAATCAGATTTTTTAAGATCAGTGTTGTTCAGCTTACAGGAAGCCATTTCCCAATGTCCCCTGTGTGCAGCCATCCTTCATCGTCGATGGCCTCAGCTGTTTTCTCTGGGTCCTTCAGGTATCCCTGGAATACATTTGGTCCTTTGACACACACCTACAGAGGAAACAAGTAAAAAGAATGACGTTATGGTGAGTTCGGAGTGGAACAAAGGTTTTTCCTCATCCTCTGTATGCATCTCATTTCTAATGAAGCAGAGCTCCTCACCTCTCCCTCTCCATTGGCTGCCAGGTAATTCATTTCTGCCACATCCACCAGTTTGACAGCGTTGCAGGGCAGAGGAGGCCCGACGTGACCTGAGGACACAGATTGAAGATGGGTCAGTTTCATCGTCGACAGAAATTATCGTTATTATTATAAAATTATTGCAACAGTTAGCAGAAGCTCTACCTGCTGTCCAGTCTCCAGGCAAGGACATGGTGCAGCCTGCTGTGCATTCAGTTTGACCGTAGCCTTCATAAAACTACAAAGAAAACAACAACTTATTAGTCACATTCATGGAAACTATAAAGCTTATAATAAATATTCCAGAACTGTTCCTGTCAGCCCCCTGATAAAACGTCCAAGTGAGCCCATGTGAGAACACAGCAGGAAAATATCCAGATAAATATCCATTTTTAACACATGACGGATGAAGGAATAACAAAATCTCAGGATGAAAAAGTGGTCGATGCCGTTGTCAATGTGCTGTGATCAAAAACACGTGATAACCGCAGAAGAATTGATGTGTCGCGTCACTGCCTCCTGTCTGCTCAACCCAAACGCCCATCGCCTGAATGTTTGGATATTTTCCTGAGTTCATGTCTAAGAAACGGTTCGAGGGAGATGTGCGTGTGGTCACCTGACAGCCCAGAGCAGCTCGCAGGAACGTCAGGATGGTCGGTGACACCGGTGCTGCCCCTGTGATCATGAGTCTCACACGTCCGCCCAGACTCGCCTGCAGAGCGTGAAACAAAACCAGAAGACTGAAATGTCAAACTGAATAAATGGTCTTTATGGTAAATTGACTGTAATAACATCAAACTTGTCTAGTTGCACTCAGAGCGATTTCACACTTTGTGCCGTCGGGGACAATAAATTTAGCTACATTTGGACTTGCCGTCATCTATTATGCATCGTATGTGATTGACAAAAACTTTATGAAACATTGTAAAAGAAATAAAACTTTTAAAGATGCACAAAGATAGAATTTCATATTTATCAGTTTATGTGGCGGCTAAAAGGAAAAAAACATATTCAAAGATAAATATGTCATTTGGGATTTATTTATTTTAAAGGAAGTTAAAAACTGTCTGCAGTTTTTCGCATTTACCTGAACTTTTTTGAAGATGAGTTTGTCCCACATGCTGTCCGTTCTGACCACACCATTTTTCATCTCGGCCTCCTTCCTCCTGAAGGCAAAGTCCAGCAGCCATCTCTTCAGCGGCGTGTTGGCCTGACTGAAAACCTGTAGACACGGGAGGAAACCGTCAGAATTTATACAAAACGTTTACACAAGAAGACAGACCACAGAAAAGTGAGGCAGGCAAAAAGGGAAATCTTGAATCTTCCGACTCATAATATTCGTAGACTTTAACATCAAATAAACTACAGGAGGGACGCTGTGTCTGACCTTATCAAACATGCGGTTGAGGAGACGTGGGACGACGGGGAAGACCGTCGGCTGCAGCGTTTTCAAGTCGTCCATCAAAAGTCGAATGTCTCCTTGGAAGTAGCCGATTCGAGCCCCGTGGATGAGGATGACGCCCTGATGAAGACACAGCTGCTTATTCCTCCGTGTACAAGTTGAGTCAGTGTGATGTTCTAGCCACAAGAGGGCACTGTTGTTCCACTAGGAGACACTACACTGCCACTGTTTATTTACTGTTTAGCTCATTGGATATTTTTGAAAAGCAATCAACATTTATCAACATTCATTATTAATTTAAACAGCTACAAATGACAATAACTTGACTTGTGTGTGTCACATTTGTAAAAATGTTTTTGTTTTAAATTTTAATTTGACAAAAAACAGTCAGAAATTAGCAGATTTATAATTTAAATATGAAACTAAGATAAGAAAATGAAAATTAAATAAACATTTGACGCTCAAATTTCAGTTCTCAAAACGTATGATGCAAGCGGCAGATGTTAGATTCAAAAGAAAATCACAACATGCTCCTAAAACTTTGAATTAAAAGTGACAAAGCACTGATGCTTTTAACATTTCCAAACATCTGACTTATTATTTTTCTCATTCACAAATAAAATTAACCTACCGTAAAATACAGCTGTTTTCAGAGATGCTCTAAAAACCATTAAAGAGCCACAGACTCGACCTAATGCTCCTGATTCTTAAATCTCTTATTTCATTATGACAAATGTTAAGTAAACAAGTCCACAACATACCTGTACAACCCTCTCAAACATGTGAGCTAGAGGGAGATAGGACATGTGAATGTCACGGATGTCCAGCATGCAGTGTACCTGGGGAGAACACACAAAGCAAAACCCACGCACGTGCGCTGGTCAAGCACGGCGTACTGTACCTCTACCACCCTCTCAAACATATGGGCCAGAGGGAGGAAGGACATGAGCACGTCTTTAGGGCTGGGCCTCAGTGAGGCCTGGAGGACGTCAGAGACGAAGGGGATGAAGAGGAAAGGAAAATATAGAGGTTCAGAGAAGGTCAGTCAGAGAGGAGATTAGAACTGAAGAAAGGCCCATTGAGAAAAAACAAAACGCTCATGTTGGATTAGATACAGATCTCATGAATGCAAGGGCGAGGTTTGGTCTCAGAAGTGGGAGAGGCACAATTTAGTCCAAGGTCAAAAAAACAAATAGGGAAGAGGAGGAACTACTTTTTTCAGCCCTGAGTTTTGCCTGCTGGTTGTTTTTTTTAAATGCAGAAAAGATGCATTTAAGTTTACATTTTACTCACATTACTTAAAATTAAAATTCTATGTATTTGGTTGTATTTGTGTTTTCTTTTTATTTATAGTTTTTTAATCTTCTTATTCACATTTCTTTGTCGTAAGGGTTTGAGAACAATGTCTTAGGAATTGTTGCCAAATTTTTATATACATATTTATCAGCTGATATATACTCTCCAATATGAGTATCACCATCGGCCCTGAAACATCCGTATCGATTGGGCTCTAATCTTGAGGGTGAGTCACCTGCTGTGTTTGTTTACCTGCGTTACTCTAAGGAAAGCTGCAGTGTTGGAGATCACATTTCCGTGAGTGAGCATTGCACCTTTAGGATTCCCTGAAAAGACATTAAAGCTCATGATTAAACACGACGTAGAAAAGCAAACATTTGTAAAAGGTTGTGTTGTTGTTGTGTTGTTACCTGTGGTTCCAGAGGTAAAGCAGATGAGCGCGAGGTCCTCTGCTGTGGGGGGCTGTAATCAGAGCACAGATCTGCACTAATGCATTTGAAGGCTAAGGTGCTGGTGCATGATGCAAACATGATGTTAAGTACAAAACATTGACAGTGTCCTGTGGTTACAAATAATCCAAATGCTCCAAGTTGAATTTAGTAAGAATAAAGAGACTTTTTTTTGTTCCTACTCACCACTGGTTTCTGGTGGTTGGCTCTGCCCAAGGCCTGGAAAATATAAACAAATGATTAGATTGAGTTACAGAGTGTGTGTCTGCAGGAAGAGCTAATAATAATCGCACTTTAAAAAACACACAGCACCCGGGGCCCTAATATCAATTTAGATCTAACCAGAAAATGAGTTATTGACAGTGCGACGCGAACGACAATAACAAGAACGTGTCCTTTTCCAGAGCATCTGCTGATGGTCGCAAAAGCTCAATAGATACAAGTTTTGATAAGGCACGGAAAAGATAATTGAGACATAAGGATGAAGTTGTTATTCTCACCTCAAAGTCTTTCAAACTGAGAACCTCGATGCCGCACTCCTGTCCACGGGCCACCAGCTCGCTGTCAAACGCCTCCATGAGCACAATCGTCTTCACGGTTCGCTCGTTCCCACCGTCCAGAATCATCTGAGCCTTTTCAGGCACATCGCAGATCACGGTGGAGATGGAAGCTACAAAACAAGGTGGCGCCAAATTACCCACTACATCAGCGTCCTGGATCTAAAGCACCGCCGGTGGTGCGTGGTTTACGTGCGTGGTTGGTGCTCTCACCTGTGTCGATAACGTAGGAGATGGACTCCGTGCCGAGTGTGTCGTACAGTGGAACGACTACCATGGAGTATGTGTGACAGGCCAGCTCTGAAATGGTCCACTGAGGGAACAGATAAACATTATTAACAAACAATAAAAAAATGTAGCGATGATTTTCAATTTCAGTACCAAATGAATCTAAGGCTAGAAACTTAATGGACTATTTTAACCTGGGTTAAACTACATTTACCGCCCTGTGGTTGTATACATTTATTCTCTCAGACTCACATGAAGACATCGTGAATCTTTATTAATCTTTGAGTCCAAGTGACAAATGGTCAAAATTTGGAAAAATTTCCTTGAAGAGACTAAAACATGTTTAGTGAGGCCACCGTGAACTTGACCTTTGACAAACCACATCCAATCAGTTTATTCTTTTGAAATCCTTCACAAAAAGGGTTTTGTGACCTTTGATCACCGTAATCAAATCAGTTCCCAAGTGAACGTTTGTACCAAATCTGAAAGAATTCCCTCAAGGTGTTGTTCAGATATTATGTTGACATGAATGGACAGACAACTCAAACATATGATGCGTCTGGCCACAAGCTATCACTGGCATGCAGACTGTATATTTCAGATAATATTGTATGTATTTTGTAATTATATAAGTTTATGTAAGTTTATTACATCATTCTTTTACGTAAGAGGGTCATTAGCTCTGGGTTAGTGACCACCAATAATGTTGCTCTGTTTGATCATTTCAGTTTGTTATATGAGGCCATAAAAATGGTTAAAATGTTAAACACTGGACTGAAGTGAGCGGTGAGCGATTTTGGAGACAGACAAATCTCTGCTCTATAGATTGAGTGACAGACGGAGAAACAGGCTTGTAAATGTAAAATGTTGTTTTACCTCAGGCCTGTTCTGGGAAAAAATGCCAATGAACTTGTCTCCTGTATGAGAGTGTCCTCTGTGAAGGAGAGCGGAACCGATGTGCTCTGCTCTGTCTGCCACCTGTACCAAACAAAAACACAAAGGCTTGTTCAGTTGTTCCTCGGCACAGAGAACCACAGCAGACCCCATTCCCCTCGTCTCACCTCTTTATAGGTCAGCCACTCGTACGGCTGGTTTGGTTTCCTCGATCCTAGACAAGGTCCGTCATCTGCGAGGGTAAACAAATCACACATTTATCTACATTCACAGGAAAAAAGGTTGATCTCTTATCTCCAGGGACTTGGATATAACCGATAGAAGCTCGGCACTCACACGATATTCTGAGCCCTCGCTGGAACACCTGGTACATTGTGCGTGCATCGTCGTAGAAGTGAGTCATGTGTTCGCTGCTCTCGTTCAGAGCCGATCTCCTTGCATGTTCTGTACCCTACAAAGAGAAAGTCAAAACCTTATAACCAGTACAGGGCAAATCTTCCACATAGCACATGACGACAAGATTTATTATGGAGAACACAGATTTATTTTGAGGTAAATCTGCTCTCTGGAGAATGTGTTTCTCTGATATTTTGACACAAACATGGATCATGTGCTGTTTTGGTTTGTGGCTAAAAACCAGAAAATCAAGGAAAAAGCTGCAAGACATGTACACTACATACACAGAGACCTGTGTTAGTAATGTAATTCATCTTTATGAAACTCAGTCAGTTCCCAACACAGGTCATCTGTGTCATCAGTCATATGACACTGTCAGTGGAGACTGAAATCAATGCTGTTCATTTTCTCCTTCATCCGTTTCCTGTCTTTGCAGAGTTCACACTCCAGTTCGCTATCTCCCGATCTGCATGTTTCGTTCCAGACACCAACAGCTGCCGCTAAAGCTGAAATGATCAACTGAAAGATATTGATTTGTCTTTTTGCTTCGTGTCTTTTTTCCAGCGAAATATCTGTGAAAACTGCTTCACAGGCTCCAACTCATCTGATGGCAGATCTGATGTTTCTCTGTTTGCCTCATGTAATAACAAATGAAATACCTTCAGACTTTTAGAGGACGTCATCTTGGATCGTGCAAGATTGTGGAACACCCACCCCCCACTCTCTCTCAACAGGTCATTGAGTTAAGGATCAATACAAATATTTGGTTGTTTAAATGAAAAGAATCATTAGCTGCAGTCCAGGCTGTCGCGACAAACGAATAACTACACAGGACCCAAAAAACTGTTTGGTCTTCACATTGAGTGACGTGCTGTTCTTTACTATGAGAACATGGTTCCACTTTAAACATTTACCTCATATTAGGGGGGCTTACAAGTTGCTTTATCAATGATTAACACATTATTTCCTAGAGCTTCATAGATTTGTTTTTAAAAACTCATAAGGCAGATGTTATGGTTTGAATCTTTGTTCAATCTATTTGGTAAAGATACATTTGTAAACCATCACTATAAACTCTTGAATTCATCAATTCATCTTTCTTATACGCAAACCATTTTTCGGATGTCAGTAAGTCATTAATAAACTGCTTTTTATCCATTAAGTTGGCAGTTTAATAGATTGATTTTGTTGGGCCAATTTCTGGAAGGTCGGTGGTCAACAGTCCAAGAACTAAAGACCAATGAGCACTCTGCTGCAGGGGGAGGTAGAGATGTTCTGATACCAGTTTGCCAGATAGCGATCCCAATACCTGGTCTTTGCTTATCGAGCGATACCGAGTACCGATCCCGTACCAGTGCATTTTAAAAACATAACTTATAGAACAGATTTTAACAGTTGTGTGCTACTAACCCTGAATGGAAATGAGGATTACCATCATTGTTGTATGGTCTATTTCCTTGTGTGGAGATTGGCAACACTAGTGCCACCCCTCAAAACTGAAGTCTTTCATGTGGTGCACGTTACAGTTTTACTTTTGGGAAGTTCCAGAATGAAATATTGCCAATTGACTGACATTTTAGCTAGCTCTGGCTAATCACTTCTTCTTCACCACTCTAGTTGCAGCCGTTTCTGGGTGAGTCTAATATACTTTAAACATGTGCTCTCAGATTGGTACATTCACTTTCAGACCTGGATTTTCTATGCTGGTATCGGAACATCTCCAGGAGGAGAATTAAGTGAACTGAAGGGATTCGTCACAACCTAGCACCCAAGGAGTTTAAAGGGTTCCTTACTAGAAAGTGGCACCATAAAAACCCAAAGATATCAAAGCCTTCTTTACCAGCACATCCTGGTTTAGGTCCGAGATAAACTTCTAAGCTCTGTATATGTGAGGACGTCAAAACAAACATGTAATTTGAAGAACTACAGCTGTGATTACGTTCCTGGAGCGGATCCATTAACATTCCTTCAGAATGAGACCTGCTGTTTAGGGTTTTTTTCCCCCCTTTCGTTCTCGTAGCTGGATCGTGATTCAGTTGTTCCAGTAACGTTACAGGAAAGTGGGTGGACAGAGATATCTTGTTTTTTCCCCAATTTGACATTTGCTACATTAAAAGGACCAAAGGAAAGAAAATGATCACATACTGGCATTTCCACCGACTGCATCTCCAGATCACAGGGAGGTTTGAGGGCTTTCGGCCGCGTGGCGAACCAGTAGGTGGTGATGGCGGCGAAAGCACCCATGCCCATGAGCGCGTTGGTAGGCAGGCCACGCACGTACTGCCGGAGGTCATCCAGCTCGGGAATGCGCAGCTGTCTCAGGACTTCCTGAGCCTGCATGGCTGATCTGCACTCACCCTGCAGCCAAACAGAGAAGGGAGCATTACACATGGAAGGTTTTAGTCTCAATTCTGCAGCACCTCTTCTACCATATGTATATTTCTGTTTAAATATCTGTATCTTTAAGTCTATTCAAATCTCAGGGATTTATTTACCAAAAAAACTGTAGCTTTATCTTAATACTTCAGGATTTGTTAAACCAGCGTAATCTGAAAACTGTTCACTACGTGAATGGCTCCAACAAGGCGCGACATTCAATTTATATTTCTTAACAACAAAAAATGACAGACACCTGAGATCCTGACATTATATCCTTCAAAATAAAGAAGTTACAAATCACCAAGTAAGACTTGATTATACATACATACACACGCAGGCACCCACACATTGTATTCAGCAAGTATTCAGTATTCCTTCCTTCAGTCTCAAGTCAAAACTGAAATATATCGACATAAGTGGTTTCCTCAGCACTTGAAGCACCTTTGGCAGCGTTTACAGCCTCAGGTCTTCTTTGGTGCGACTCAACAAGATTTGTAAACCAGGATTTAGGGATTTTCTGCCATTTTTGTCTGCAGCTCCTCTCAAGCTCCGTCAGGTTTATCGAGTCTGTCAGCCATTTGTGGAGTGCTGGTCGAGTGGGCTCAAGTCAGGGCTCAAGGACACTCACAGAGTTGTCCCTAAGCCGCTCCCGTGTTGTCTGGACTGTGTGCAAAAGGTTGTTGTCATGTTGGAAGGTGAACGATCGAGACTGAGGTCCTGAGCGCTGAAGATTTTATTAAGGACATTCTCCAAGAATTAGCGTTCTCATCGCTATGAAAATGTAAATGTTACATAAAGAATGTGGGCTGATTGGAAGGTAAACAGGCAGTTAATGACCGAAGCATAAATACTCATGTCAGCTAAGGATGTAAATCTACACAAGGGTTTCTTTTTTTCCAGCGTTTTTTTTACATCAAAACCTAATGGGAAGTGGGCGCAGAGCATTCCAGGGCTGCTGGTCAAACGGCCGACAACTCAATTTAGTTCAGCCAGCTACTTTATTTTGTTTACGTTTGACGTAAATAAATAACTGTACACGAACAAGCTGCGATTCCTTCTATAGAGTCATCTGTATCAGTCCCACTGTCGTGTGCCCTATATGAATGTGTGAGACCAGCTTCTCCCCTATATGTCTCAGTTTGGCCGAGCGTCCTGGTTGATCCAAGCATCTTCTATTTTATATATTTAATAATTATGGAGGTCACTGTGTTCATGAGGGAATTCAATGCTACTGAAGAAGGTCGCCTTCTCCAGATCTGGGCCTCCACACAATGCTGCAGGTGGATTCAGGTCAAGGTGGAGAGTAATGTCAAACTTCACACGTCATAGCAGAAGAATACTTTTCAATGTGTCTATGTGATATTTCAGTTTTCAGCTTTCTAAAATTCTGTTTTGGATTTAAACAGATTTTGCGCAATGCTGAAGCACGACAAAATGTGATCAAATTAAAAAAGTTTGAATACTCACTGAATGTCATTGTTAAATTGTCAAAACAGTCATTACAGTCAATAGAGCAGAACATGAAAATAAATCCTTGGAGTAATGTTTTGTAATTAAAGTCCTTGAATTAAAAAAGGTTTTCACAGACGGTCTCCTCTTATTATAAAAGATTTTGAATAGGTTTTCTATGAGCAGTTTACAATCTATAAAACCTAGAAGAGGTTTTTCCAAAAGAAAAATTCAAACGGTGGAAAAATAAGCAGCTGTGCGGGCTGCATGTGTGTGTTTGTGTTTGCTGTTGTTTCTATTCAACACTTCCACATGTTGTACACAGAAGGTAGACGTGCTGTCCTATTCAACAGCTGTGCACTTTGGAAACAAAAGGCACAGGAAGGAAATATGACTCCACACATATTTTTCGCAACACGGGCCTCCAAGGGGGAAAAAGGACAAGACAACAGACACTACCCACAGACACACTCCGGCAATACTGAAACTCATTTCTGAAGGGGAATGAGGTTTTAAGGTCGGGATGTTTAAGGAATGAGCTCACTGGGTTGAAACCACATTATCTGGAGTGCCAGATAAATCCCCCTGTCTGACTAAAATGTGACTAAAACTGAGAAATAATGAGGATTTTTAAATACATGCTAAAGTGCAAATCACCTGAGCCTGTATCAGACTAAGATATCCAACTTGTTCAGTTACTAAAATTAATTTATTAGTCTGCTATTATATATAATAATCTATTAGATAGTAGACAGAATAGATATACTAATATAGATGTCTCCATCGTATAGATATAGTATCGATATCTACATCTAAGGAATGACTTATCTTTCATTTAATGTTTCTTTATCTCTCATTATAATCTCATTAGTTATCAGACAGGCGGCTTTACGCACCTCAAAGCTAAACTCATTTGACCTCTGCATTGTAAGGTAACGGCTCCGCTGCCAGATGAACAAGTGCACAACCACCTCAGTGGCAATAATTGACTTCTCACCTACTTCTATTATTAAAGCCTCGCCCATGACACATGTGGCTGGTGCCAACTGGGTCAAAGTGTTGCAGAAAAGCAGCCAAACGCGCCTTAATTACAACTTCAATTCAACAAATTGTGTCTCAAGTGAGATCATGGTAAATCCCATTAGTTTTTATATGAAAGAATTAAAGGATTAAAGAGAAAGTAGCAGCAGCAGGATTAGGTGGTTTGGATCCATTCATTCTCTATGGAAGTAAATGTTGTACGTAGATGTATAATAAAAACATTCAAGAATAAAGCTCAGCTATGAGCCACTATGAAAGACAAGCAGTGATCGGACCACTTCTAAGTCCTCTCCAGGACAAAATGTGATAAAATGGGTAAAAGTCGTAACAGCGGTTCAATTGATTTCGAGAACATTTGTCAAGAATTAGATGCCGAACCAAGGAAAAATAAATTCTCAGTACTCACAAGTCAGCAGTGTTTGTATGAGAGGAGGCAGAATCAGTTTCTTAGAGGTGTAGTTTATCTGAATGACCGCGTGCTGCAATAGTTGCTATAAGCAGGACTGTCACTGACCTCTAATACACCTCCGAGGTTCTCACCACTATGAATAGCAGGAACACGCCCCTTTCAAACAGAAACACAGACGCATGAGACACCGCTAGCCACTCAGAGAGCAATTCAAGACCCAGGATGATGTAAGGGGTTTTTTCTGCTTCACACATTGACTGGCTTGAGCATATTGTCCTAACTGTCCTAACTCAACATGTACTGTATATATGAAGGTCGTCTATAACCGGATATTAAAAATGCAAACCCACGTGTCTGAGACGTTCAAACATACTAATGTCCGAAACTATTGAGAAGCAACAGTGATTTTAAATGTTTATTCAAGGGTCAAAGACCAACACCTTATCCTACATTATCTGAACACGGTTTTTCCAATTCTAGTGTTGCTGAGCGTCCGAACCTCGGATGAATAAAGAATTAAACCAGTTACAAAGAGTCTGTGTATTCTTCAAGATAGATATGTTGACAAATCCCCCTATTTGCATACGGATATCACAGAGTATTGACTGTAACCAAAATACACACAAAGCTGAGTATAAGTGCAAATTCCTCCGAATCTAAGCAGGATAAGACGTTAGGATTCCCAGTTAATTATCTAAACAGGAGAAAATCTACATCTTATTTTCCAACAGTTTCAGCTGATGAGACCAGTGTAAAGTGGACAAAACATGTGGACACCAAGGACACGTGGATTCACACATTTCATGCTGACGTTATCAGCTACAACAAAGACAGTAAAACATAAGAAGCCTGAGAGTGAATTCAGTTTAACCAGCTGTGACTGTGGCAAGAAAAATACACATGGATCTTTGTGGCGTGAAACAGAAACCATGTGTTACAATAAAATCCTATAACATATCCCACCATGGCATATGTAATTATGTCATGATATGAATGTATAGATACAGCAATAAAGTCAGATATCATCTGGTACTGATAGAATTAACAGATATGTCAGATTCTGGGCTATTCAGTCAATTTAATAGACAAAACAAGGAATTTTGTCCCATTGATGCAAAAACCATAAATAAATGTAATCAAGAAATATTATAACTTTAACTCTAATGGTCAACAAATTTATATTATTATTTTATTGTCCACAGCATATCGTCATGTTGCACTAATAAAATCATGTTACCAATTCTACTTTTTAAATAGTCAAATATTTATAAAATTACAAACTTTTCATATCATTACTTTGAAATCATGACTTCATCTGTCGTTTTTAGTGTCTGTTATAGAAATTTAAGACACTTTAAGATATGTTTGGTCCATACACACACACCTCTTTGGCATATATTTGAACTTTCTTTTTTAGTTGCAGTTTCACTGTGTGTCTCTCTGTCCAATGGCCAACAGCAGTCACATGCTAGCAAAAGTTGCTCCACCACCACCTCCACTCTCCATACTTGGCCTGGGTGCATGACAAGCCAATGGCAGGGCCAGCTCTCCGGTCACCCCACACCCCGGCACACACACACACAAGACAGTGGAAAAAAGAGGGGGAGAGGGCAGCCGGTTCATTTGACACATGACAGAACATCACGATTAGTTGGCAGCAGCCTGCAGCTTGAGCGCAGACCACAGATGTCAGTTTTGAAAATGCGCAATCCACAACCAGGAAGTTGCACAAAGAAAAGATGGCAGGACAGTCGCACTCCCCTGTACATGTTCCTCTTCCTCAAAAGAACCCAGACCAGTGTGACACTGAGCTGATAATGGGTTTGGGTGTTGAGCGTCAGGTCAGATGATTTAAGCTCATTATTACGGCCCCACCACCGGAGCATTAGCACATGGAGCCTTCAAAACACCACAATAATCCCATTCTGATTAGACAGATGCTTTCAAATCTAGTATCCTTCTCACAGCTGCTATGTGAACCGACCGGAATTATTTTTGATGAGTCATTATTACACTCATTTATCATCACACAAAAATGCCAAACATCTTCTTGTCCCAGATTGCCAATTAGCCCTCCCTTAAACTGAAGTTTAGTTTGACCTGGCACGGCATGGAGCCATAGAAGAGCAATACTCGTTTTTAAAAGGTGGAGTTTGCTTCTAGCCTTTCCCATACTCAAACACAAGTGCAGACATGTAAAGACTTCATTTAAATGCATTTATGTGGTGTAAAGATGCAAGTGCTGGCATGTCTGGCCAAGCAGCTTGATATCTACAGCGGTGACTAAATGTTACTTCCAAAGCCAAGGAGAGCATCACGTTAGACTAACATGAGTCTAACATTACTACACTTATGTTCCTACGATGAACTTTACACTGACATACAGTACAGAACAGTGCTGCTTTTTTTTTTTTGCATTAGTATTACATGTCTTCTTCATGTAGCAGCTGATGAGGAGGATTGTTGCCATTTAGCTTTAGCCTCTTGACACAAACCCCCTTCACATGATTGTCATTCAAATGAGCTAGATAATATCAAAACGTCCCCTAAGCCGTTTTCAAGACATGACCTGGGGATAAAGTCTGGAGAATTGGGTGCGGACCCTACCCGCACTTTGCTTTTCACGCATGCAAAATGCAGCGGGGGGGTTCTCTGCACAGACGCGTTCGCAACAGCAACAAATCCTCCGCATTATTCAGGTGAGAGGTGGAGCAGCCGGGTGCAGCAGGCAGAGGCAGGAAGTGACGAATTAACTCCGCTGCGGAGATCACGTGATACATGATACGTGATACATTACACAGACATCAGCGTCGGCTTTTGACTTCTATGACACCGCTTCGTTTTTTGCGTCTGTCGCGTGTAAGAAGCGGCATTAACCCCCCCCTAATCGCTCGCAGTGAATCCAGCGGGGTAAAGACATTGTCCGGAGTTCCTGTCTGTAAATAGTTGGAGACACACAAGCGCTGATTGTCATCTCCATACAGATACGCATGACTACTGCCGAGTCATTTGACCTGGAAATTATCGGCCATTGTTTCCTTTCCCACTGAAGACAAAAGCAAGATGTTAGTGTGTTTTACAGTGGGTTTTTTGTCCAGTGTGAATACAGCATAAAATTAATGAAATATGCCATTATAGCAAGAAGAATTGGAGCAATTTAGTATGTAATGGCAAGAAAATGTCACAACATAAAAGTTGTTCTAAAGAGAAACAGAGGTTAGAGGCGTTCAATGAATGACGACAGCGACTATTCGTTACAGCCATAATCTCACGTAAGTCTGTAAATCATTGCTCCTCCATGTCCTTGCTATACATCAATGAGTGTCTGTTACAGATTGTCTGCTTAATATAGCTCACAACAGAGGAAGGACATCTTCTGTAAAACTGAAACTAAACTCTCAGACAGCGTTTGCTTCCGACTTCTTCATAAAGGGGGTAAAAATGGCCCAGACACAGTATAACAGGCCACACTGGTGTAGTACTTACTTCTCCAAACTTGCCTACTACTGATTTGTACAAGTCGAAGCCAATGCAGTGGCTCGTTATCGATTCAGTTCTAAAAATGCAAAAATGTTGTGGTATTGACGTGGATGCAGCTGCCAGGGCCTCATTGATAATTCGACTGTTTTACAAACAGTGCAGCATGTCCCGAGGGGATGGATCTAAACAGAGGGATGAGCTGACATATTCCTGTGTAAAAACTTCAATATATAAAGGTTTAACGTGGGAATTGAGCAAGGATGCTCCATAGGTAACTTTGGATGAGCAGTCAAGCAGATGAACCGCCTGAAGGGAGGTTGTGAAGGTGAACAGGTAGAGACATGAGCTGACATGCAGGGACAAGACGTTGAGAAATCAGGTGAGGGGGTAGATGGTTACTCCTCCTGACCTCTGATGTAAGACACAAAAGGCTGACCTTGCACAAGACAACCGCGATCAAGACTGTAGGTCCTGACCCCCCCCTGGTGAAATTGCACACTCACAGTCACATGGTCAAACAGTGGAGAAATGTACGAGGGGAGGGGAGGGGGGAGTGGAGGAGGGGGGATTTGTGAAGTGGAACAAAGGTCACGCTCACGTCAACTGCTGCCAACACAGCGTCAGGCCACACGACCGCTATACCCGCAGGTCAAATAAAAAGCTACCGTCATTTCTGAGAACGCTCAGTGATCAAATCAAACTGAAATTCAGCTTCTGCTCTGGTGATTTAAAGGTGAAAAACTCCAGAAGGGGCTCACTTACTGTTTTTCCGCTTTTATTACAGGAAGAGTTTGGGAAAATGTGGTGATTCCCTTTCTTGGTTAGACTTAAGTGAGAAAACTGACACCACTGTGCTGCCTGTACTGTAGAGATGAAGCAAATCGTTTTAAAAACTACTGTCATTGTCGATACATCTAACAGTTATTTTCTTAAACTTTAAGCTATACATCCACATTATATCTTTGTTGTTTCAATGCAGAAAACTGTCAGCCTAGAGTCCAAGAGTTCAGCTTTCCAACAATGTTCTCTGGGGTCAACGACCTTTGTAGCTGACTAATATTCTACTTCTTTATTTGAGTTTCCATCAGAAAATCATCTGATAGAAATATTTGATTTGTCGCGCCACATCCTCAGCTTGCTTCTCTGCAAAGCGAAGTGATGACAGGGTGGCAGTCTGCTTCGGAATCACAAGACCACAAAGTGTCCCTCTGTGTGCGTCAATGAAAGCTACTCCTGTACTCAAAGGCAAAGACACATGACCGAGTCTGCACAGTCACTTTTGTTGCCATCTCTGTCATGTAACTGCTCATGTGACTAAAAAGAGCATTTTCTCTTCTTCTTTTCCTCAAAGGGGAGTAAATGGACAAACGCAACAGTGGAGCTACATTCCAAAGATTCCTTGAGGAAGTTTTCCCTAAACACATCTCCAGTACCAAGCACATACATGCCTGAACTGCAACACCCCTCAGAACTGGTGTTATGATCTGCTTTGACATCCTTACACATCCTGACACTTCATAGGACAGGGCTCCCAAACTTGATCGAACTTTGTCGTTTACAGTCAGAGTTTCTGTCGTAAGAGGAAATTACAGAAATAATTCACTGATTTGCTTAACTGCTGTTTCTCTGATGTTTGCAGCAAAGTTAAAGGAGCGTGTGTTTGCTCTGGATGGTTGTGGTGGCCGACAACATTGGAACTATCCAAAACTTTCCCAAACGCGAAGCAACTTTAGAAAATGTAAAGCATTTTGCTGCAAGAAGACCAAACAAATGCATTAAGAGCAAATAACAGAACCAGCCAAACATAGACACCCTAAAAACAGAACAAATTCAACAGAAAGATGCTGCACGTTCGGTCAACATATCAGAAATTCTCCCGACCTCTAGGGGAGCGCTGATCGCAAGAGTTTAAGCTTCAAGGTGCAAGACTGAGACCAAACCTAAAGGCCGCTAGAGCCAAACTTTAAAAGATGAATACACCGCTTTTTATGGCACGAGAGGGACGGACAGGGAAAAGAAAACAGTAGCCAGCTGGGGGCCCAGAGTGATGCCCGCATATGGAAATATTTTGGTTGTAAAAGCCTGTTTGTCGGCTGTATGCTGTCAGCTAGTGACAGACGGCTGTGTAACCTCTTAGACACAACAGTGAACTGGCAATGCTTATTAATAAAATATGAATAATTTGTTAAGTTACTAGTATTTGTGATGCTGTCTAGTAAGAGTAACAAGGTTGTGCACATCACTGGTATTTGAAGTTAATTGCGTTACATTTTGTACATTTTGTGCTATTGAGGTTAGAGTTTGTTGGTGGTTTTGAACATTTAGCAGCTAGCAGAAACATGATCCAGTCGTGTAATCTTCACAATACACGTCATGTTTACACAAATTTTTGCAATTGTTAGTCACCTACCACCCTCTGGTCATGTTACTGAGGATGTGAGGGAAAGGTGAGATGTGAGACTAACAAGGTGGTGACTATCAAAGCAAGAATCTGCAGCAGTTGACACAGACAGGAGCCTGGCATCAGACATGAACTGTCATCACCATAAAACACGACGGGGGGGGGGAGACGTATATACTGCGGCTACACCCATCGGTTGCTCCCGCACAGACTTTGGCTCAAATAATATCATCGGCGCAAGATGGCGGCCTCCGAGATATTTTGGCTTCATTTCAGTATAGCGGGAGGAAGTGGAGAGGCGTCGTCCATCTTTGTATACGGTCGATGATTACACGTGATACAATGCTGACCTCTGGTTATATATACACACATGCAATAAATAACTTGAAGTGACTTAAAATGATAATAAGAAGAAATAAAATAACGTAATAGTGCATGAATGGAAGTGAAAGCATGGAGTTTGTGTGCAACTCTAACTTCCTTCTGGGGGCTCACTAAGGGGGTTACCAGGTCTCACACAGACACAGAGAGACACACGCACAGACACACACAGTTCTAACTGATACGGTGGGAATGCCACGACGTGTCCTTGATAATTGTTTCATTGTTTCCCTCCCTCACTCGTCACAATCTTATCTCACTCACAAAAAAATGGCGTCAGTGCGCAGGGCCCTTTAAAAACCGCTGGATAAGACTCAGATTAGACAAGGAAATCAAAGTGTCTGCTCTCACAAGGTGTCTGATCAGATCCAACGCTACGTGTCCATGTCTGTTGTCATCTCACACACACGCACACACACACACACACACACACACACACACACACACACACACTGGGGTTTCTCGGCGACACTGACGGGCACAGAAGAAGAAGAAGACGAGCACAGTCATCAGATCACAACAGTCGCTGGACAGACGCAGTCGATGTGGACATTGTGAGATCGTAGCGGAATGAAAGTGAAAAGGTTCGGAGAGGCGGATGGCAAACGTGGCTCGATCTCAGGTTTCTATTTGAAGACACCAACACAAAGAAGAACACAAAGCGGCCTCGTCCTGCAGACCCGCAGTCCTTTCCGCTGACACACAACTTGCACACAGTCTGAACTCATCCACCCCGAGCTGTGGTTTAATAAAAGGGTTCCACTGACCAGTGCGCAGCAACAGATCCGGAGACTCGAGCCTGATTCTTGAAGAAGCAACAGCAGCAGCAGTGATGGTCTACGCTGTGGTCGGCTCTCAGCCAATCACGGGCCGCGATGCTCTGCCTACAGTTTGAGAGAGCCCCTGCGATTGGTCGACATCGGTCGTGACAAAGGCGGTTGAGCCTGTATGGCATGTAAATCGAAGCAGCTACATCCTGTACCTCAACCTAAAAAAAAAATACTAGACACACCTTCAGTAGTGGAACGTAACGGAGTATATTTACACAAGTACTATACCGTAGTATTTCTTGTTACACCCACTAAGTCAGTAGGAGCGACCCTCACAGAGGAAACCGACAATTAGTTTTATAACAGAAATCCAGGTTTATAATTCATATTGAGCCACTTTGACTTTAACCTCACACCACGTCCATCGCCCTCAACCCACTCAGTTCAACACAGGAGGGGGTTAACACACCGATTACACGATTCTTCCACTGCAGACAATGAAAAACACGTTACACCTCCAGCCTGCCTGTCAGGGGACCAACGAGGTTGACAAACAAAAACCGATCAAACTGTCAAACTCACAAAAGAAAATCCCCCCCCCCCCCCCCCCCCCCCCTAAAAAAAGTAAATAAACCGAGAATAATCCAACAGCAAGAGCAGCCAATGCACCACTTTTTCTTAAACAGATATTAAAACCTGCTTAAATGTTAAAATCTTACACAACTGAACTTTTAACTTCCTGGTACGTGGATGTACTTTTTTTTCCGACTGCCAGCCGCTACACACCAACAATATGTCGTTCACATAGAAACCCCAGAACCCAGTCTACACCTACCTCCTCTTCAGCCATCAGCTCTTCTCCTTGCATTCCAACAAAGAGTGAGGTGTGTGTGCAGCTGTCTCACTCCACCGGCCTGAACCGGCACCTCCACCTGAGTTCCTCCCCCAAGTAGCACATATGGACCTCCCCCCCTCACTTATTGGTCCCCTTCTTAACCCTGTTCCCCACACTGCCTTTATTTTTTTCCCCCAAATACATTTCAGATCCACTATTATCAGAGCCGAAGTTAGTACTTGAATAAATACACAGAGTCATCAACAGGTGACAGTAAGAATACTCCAGTCTGTTCGCAATCTAATTCATTATTTCTAGGTCTAATTTAAATTCAAAGCATCCTAGACCACATGTTATACATGCAGCAAGTACAGTGATATTTCATTCCCCTCCATCACAGTACTTAAGGACGTAGTTACACCACTGATCCCAATATAGCCAGAAATATTATCATAAGTGACCTTTTCATTGTTAAAGACTGAACTGAACAACAGTATAAAATATGAAGTTGGCTGCAACTGCACCATCGTACTACAACAGTAAAATGCTGTTAAAACATTTATGCTTGTGATAAGGACCATTCTTCAGTATTTCTGCTTTGGATACTCTCACTTGTAACAGAGTATTTTTTACACTGACATTTTGAATGTGAGTCATTTTCCACCACTGGACTCCACTGAAGTTTTAGTTGTCACAAGTCACAATCTGTTCAACCACAGAGACTATTAATGGCAGTTTGAGTCACAAAGAACTAAAACGATCCAATTCTGTCCATCCCTCCATCCCTGCCTCCACCCATGGAGCCAATCCTTGCGGACATTGTGTCAGAGGCATGTTACACCAGGGACAGATCACATATCACAGGGATGACACAAAGAGACAAAGGAACGCTCAGACTCACACCAAAGGACAATTACAGTCTCAAAGTAAACTGCCTGTCTTTGGACTGTGGGAGGAAGGTGGATTACCTGGGAAACCCCCACACAGACACAAGGAGAACTTGTAAACTCCACATAGAAAGGCCCTGCATGGTCATCTGTCAGGTTCAAACCCAGAACCATCATGCTGTGACACAAAAGTGCAAATGTGAAAAGTCAAACAAAACATCAAGTTAAAATTAGCTTTGAGTGTTTTCATTTTAACACCAGATTAATCATTTCAAACCGTTTCAGATTTATCTTGTGGCCCTTTGGGAACCACCGGATAATAGATCGACCTCGATAAGCTATAACAGTGAAGTACTTCACTGTATCAACAAACTGATGATGAAATCAAGATTAATACATCAGTAACAGAGGTCGTTTTTACTTTTGATGCTATTGGTACATTGTGCTTTGTGCTTTTACTTCTGACTCATTATTAATAAATTCAAAGTTTACATTTGACTTGTAATGGGGTATTTTTACCTTGTTTTACTGATACTTTTACTTAAAAATCTGATTACTTCCTCCACCACTGTAAAACCAGTGAAAAAAGTACTCCACATGCATTTTACCTGGGCTGACATTGACTGCTGATTAATGACTGTAACAACAGTCAGTCAAATTAATTCAAGCCACATGAAACTATATACATTTTACATTTGTTAATGAGTAGTGAATACACGAAAAAGCACCGACTAAAGAGACCCAGGTACAAGAAGCAGAAGAAAACCAACAGCAACAACAAAAAATAGGACCTTCTGCAGTATGATCCAAATGAAGTAATAATATGTAGTAATCATTGACACTGTGTCACAGCAGCAACATGAAAAGCTGAGGTCAAAACATCCTGAATGTGACTTCTTTTATATTTCAAAGGGAAGGCATTTTAGGTTTAAAGTCACAAAGCAGAGAGTTTATGGGCTAAACACCACATCAGCATCTGTAGGTCTGTTCTTATAAATGTTTTATTATCATTATTGTTGGTGTATTATTGTAAAATAAGATCTTTCATTATCGTTGTTATTTAGTTTCAAGTTTGTTCCATTTTATGTTTTTTAAGGTGCATTAAGACACAGCTAATGGGGATCCTAATGAATAAACAGAGGATCGTCTAAACTTAGAAGAAAATACTGTGGGTTACAAAACTTTCGTGCAGGTTTCAGGCCTAATATCATATTGTCAAAAACGACCGAAAATGTGCAAATGGGATATAAAACAGGAACTGTACATCTTAAAATTTTAGGAGGACGTTCAGTTACTGTGGTGGTTTTAAGATGAATCTAACAGTTTCTTTATCACCTCTTCCAGATGGCATGCAGGTCATTGCAGTTTGCATGTTGTACCACAAGAGGTAGCAGTTTTGCGTTTATAAGGGAATACTCGAGGTTGATTTCTTTATTTACAAATCAACTTTTTAAGAGTGTTAATTATTTTCAAAAAGTAACATAAGTGAGAAAAAATTCCCATAGAAGATAAATTCATCAAGATTGACAATTTTTGCTTTAAATGTCCCAATATCACAGTGATGATCCTGACTGGAGAGTGAACTTTCACTCTTTTACCTTCTGGAAAATCAAACTCATATTCTGATAGAGCTGCAAACTTCGCGCTATGAATATAAAATACATCTTGTCGCATGTTTACAAGCTTGAATCAGTAAAACCTTCACTTAACTGGTTGCTGTTTGTTCCTCAAACTCTGCTGAACCATGTAGTTTGGACTCAATAGGACCGTGTGAACTGCTGCAGTTCAGGCTGAGGGGGGCGCGCCAAGCCAAAGGATTGTGTCGGGGACCCTCTGAGGTCAGCACGGGTCAGAGCGCAGCGCCTGACAACACACACACACACAGCACGCACACACACACACACACACACACACACACACACACACACACACACACACACACACACACACACACACATACAATTAGGCTTAATGGCTGGAGGCTTGTTTGTGTTTTCCTGTAACAGTCTGGTGTACAGATGTTAAACTGATAACACTGCAGATCAAAAAACACACACACACACACACACAGTGGGTCCACACGACTTGAATAAGCATATACAGCGACCATCACCCGCTTATACCAACAGGAGTAGGCTACATGTTTGTTTATTTTATTTAGGGAGCCGGTCTGTGCGTATTTGTGCACAACGACTTTGCAATAGGCGACAGAGTAAAAGCTTATTTATCAAACCAACGACGCAAAAATGTTATAAATAAACTGTAGCAATTACAATGTAGGTTTTATTAGGCAGAGATCTGTATTCATCCTTGTATTTGTATACATTTTCATATATACATGTTTTGATTCTACGTTATATGAACAATAAACATGTATTGGGATTTATTATTGATCTGCTGTCGTATATATATGTTATGGCCAAAGTGACAATATGCACTTACAATATTTGGAAGATGAAAACCTGCTTATTTAACACAGAGTAAATATTGCGTATATATATCAGAGCTGAAAGAAAAAGTAATTCTTGTGGCCAGCAGATGTACCTGCAGGTGAGACATCTTATTCCAGCAGTTTCCACTCGCACCTGTTACACCAAGAGTGTTTTTTGTTGTTGTTACAATGTGATTTCTATATTTCATCCCAAATATTTCCCCCCTCACTCGTTTTTCCCTGACTCATTTTGCCATTAGAACTTCTCTTGTACTGCAAATTGGTGTCTAGAGGAGCCAATATGATAAATAAAACCAAATAAAACCAAGCTGTCATACATTCAAAATCATTTCAGGATATATTGAGATTTTGTCCAATTTGAGGCCATTCTGGCGAATTCAGACAAATTCTAGCAAATAATAAATATATATTTAAATTTTAGGGATAATTTTACTTTCAAATCAGCAACAAACCGTAAATTCTTTAAATCAAATCAATAAATGCACATACGCAGAGGTTGCCAAACATGTATGAAATAAGATAAAAAGGTGGAAACGCAGTAATTTGGTAAATATTTTACACTGAGGATCATATTAGTAGAAACCTTTTACGTGTATTCATTCAGTCAGAGAGTTGGCAAGCCATTTCTAAAACATGGAAAAACAAATTTCACATCAAATAAGCGCTATAACTGTATTATATATCGTGACGCATCATTTGGTTTCATTCTGCATGACGCAACAACTTGGCGTTACAAAATCTGTCAGCAAAAACTTCCAGTATTTAATTCAGTGAATTAAAAAAAGCAACAGCACATGAGTCCCGTCATATTTCAAAGGACAAACACATAAAAAGTGTTAAAAAGTGCACAGTCAAGTAATTGGATTTAATGCCCCCGTCCCGCTCGCTCGCGCTTTTCTCTCCATGGTGCACTAAAAACTCGCCAAACGCTTCTTCAGATGTCTTGTGAGCTTTTCTTTATCAATCTCCGCTGCTTTTTATTCTTCTACATCGCTCACAGGATCAAATATATCCAAGCACTGGCGAAAGTTTCGAGATTAAAACGTTCACAGTGGAGAAAAGGACTGGGTGCAAACTGTTTTGGCGCATGGGAGCAGTCTGAATCTGTGAGAAGGAGCGCACACAATAAACCTGTTGTTAACCTTGCTGTGAAAATATGTTTGAAGAAAACAGCCAATTGTTGTATGAAATGTATTCAAGTATAAAATAATGCCCTTTGTTTGGGGGGAAAAACTTGAGCAATGTGAGGGTACAAAAGTCCCCTGTGGCATTTACTAGCACCCTTTGTGCAGTGTGCGCTTTGGCGTCTCCACTTGGCGCATTACCCAGGCCCCTTTAAACGCGATTGTTTCTTTCTTTCTAATGACATTTACCGGATCAAAACATGCTGTTAATTCGATCAGAAAGCTTCACCCTTCATAACAATGGCAGTATAATTTCTTCCAAAGTTTGTTAAGTTGACCGAAATTAGGCAAATGAATAGGGGTCTCCAGGCTACCCATCTTGCAGGTGACGGGGAATAATGCGCGTTCACACCAGCTGCATTCTTCTTTATTTCTCCCTTTCTTTCACAGCATTATTAAAATTTAGGCCAATGAAACTATTCATTCGACTGAATAGACATTTTCTTATAGGATAATAGGATACAAATTGAGCCTCTCCAAAGAGTCTCCAGTGGTGGGTAACCCTCGTGTGCCAGAGGCTGCTGGAGACGCTGGCCTTGACGCAGACGACGCTCGTGTGCCAGGGCTAATCACACACCTGCCTGGGAGTCCTGCAAAATAAAGAATGTAAACAAAAAGCTTGCCATCTCTCATAAAAGATGGACGTGTCACCAAGTCGTGTGAGAAACGCCGAGAACAAACGGGGGGGACTCTGTCTCCAAAAGATCTCCCCTGAACTTGGCGGAACAGCCTATTAAAGGCTTACTTAATTACTCTAATGACACTGGACAGGCCTTAAACCTCGGACCGGGCTTGGACGAGAGTTAAGATCGCTTGCTGGGATTTGTAAACAGGCGATCGTGTGAGAAACGCGAGTTGGAAGAAAGAGTGTTTCTTTTTTCGCCGGCTTTGTTTTCAGTGCGCACAGTGCGCCCCGCCGGATCAGGCGATCCCAACGCTCAGTTCTTGTTTCCCGCCTGGGTTCTTACTATGCAAATAATATTCCAAAAGTAATCACGTGTCTTTTGAACAGCCACGTGGATTAACAAAGCAGGTTTGCCCCCCTGCTAGCCCATGGCTTTAGATTTTTACTATTTCTTTAACTGATCCTAAATGCACACATTTACCCAAAAGCATGTCTCTAATCCCATGGAATAATTTACACCATGAATGCAGGAGTCCCTTGGATGATCACTTTAAAAGGGCCAGTTCTCTGCTCACACCTCAGTCCGCTTCATCTCTTACCAGAGCAACACACCTCTTCATCATCCAGCCAAACTCATTTTAACACTTTTGACAGAAATTCGTCGATGGCATCGAAGATGAAAGACAGAAAGGTATGCGCTCCTCGTGCGCTCTGCATTTTGAGGACTGAAATATCATGGCAACATGACACTTTTAACACTTTTGAGTTGCAATTTGGAATTTTGTACTTTCAAGAACTATTGTCAAACTGCTATTTGGAGTAATTTTTACACCAGTGGAACCGAAATCCACTGTGCACCAGCTTGTGGCACGCGTTACTGGACGATTAGGCGCGCAATGATGTAAAAGAGCCTATCTGACATTTAAGCAATATTTAGTGACAGTAATTGAGTTAATTACGTTACAAACACCTGCTATGTGTTAAATATGCTGAAAGATATGTCTGCTGTGTCCAGTGGCGGCTCAGATTTATACAGACTCTCCAGAGCGCAGATGTCCGCTGCGCGCTCTGGAGCAACAAAGCGCGCGGCGCGCAAAAGCTGCCTGGAGTTAGTGTACAGTCCTCAGCAACACGCTCTTCGTAATTCAGTTGACTTCCTTGTGTTTTAACTTTATACTATGTCTCTTTAAGTTGAGATTCACGTCAGTGATTCCATGTGCTCATGTTGTATCTCCCTGTGTTTTGCAGCGAACTCCCATCTCTCACAAAGTCATCGAGAAACGAAGACGGGACCGAATTAACCGCTGCCTAAACGAACTAGGGAAAACAGTACCGATGGCAATGGCAAAACAGGTATTGTAATAATATAATATTTGTATATTTGATTTATCATTTACACTATATTGATGCATTTTTACAACTGATCGATGGATGCTTATAGCAATTCTACTGATGGTTGATATTTGCGGTCGTTCATCTTGTAATGTTGAATTATTTCTTTACTGTTTTTTCAGAGCTCTGGAAAACTGGAGAAAGCTGAGATCTTAGAAATGACAGTTCAGTATCTACGAGCTCTGCACTCAGCGGATTTTCCCAGAGGGAGAGAAAAAGGTCAGTAAACTTTTTACGCAGCTCTTTTACTTTACGCATCAATCCACCAACATCCTCTCCGTAAATAAAACGGAATTTCTCTATTCTGGTTGTATATAAATCTGTGGTTACTGTAATATTTGTGTAATTTTTAATTCTAATTATTGTTGAGTGCATTTTTAAGTGAGAATTTCTAGATAGTCGACATTTTGTCCAGTTTTACGCACCGGAATCAGACCGTGAAAAACTAGACTTTAGATATAGACAGGGTTGTAATCGTTGTTTACTTTATTTAACTCCAGGTGAACTTCTCGCTGAGTTTGCGAACTACTTCCACTACGGATACCACGAGTGTATGAAGAACCTGGTGCACTACCTGACCACAGAGGACAGAGCTGAAACCAAAGACATCAAGTACGCACGGATCCTCGCCTTCTTACAGTCCAAGTCCCGTGTGGTCACCGAGCCCGTGTTCGGCTCCGTCGGCTCGATGCCTGAGCAGTCGGACTACCTCGGCCAGCTTCTCTCCTCCCCGGAGCACCAAAGCCACAGTCCGTCTGACTCCGTGTACCAGCAGAGTCCACCGGGACACTTCTCCTGGCACAGCTCGGCGCGCAGCCCGGCCATCACGTACCCAACAGTGCCGCTCTCTGCGCACACGCAGCAGCACGGTGGATACTTATCACCGGTGCAGGGACTCGATCACCACTATTTTAACTTCATCGGTCACACGCACGCAAACACGTTTAGTTTGCACAGTGCGCAACACGCGATGTAAATACGTCTGCTATGTTTTGTTGTTATTTTTATTTATATAACTGTGAATGATGGTAACTGTTTATGTACATGTTGTAAATAAATATTTCTGACTTAAATTCAGCTCATTTTGTCTCTATTTCAATATGTTCAGATCAAATCTCAGTGCGTAAAGATCCTCGAAGGTACAATTACAACACTGATGCCTTCCAGAAAGAATCCATTGCTCGAAAAAAAGAGGAGAGAGAAAACAGTGCTCATATTTAAACTTCAGTGAATTCTTACTAATAAAGAAAATCATTTGAACAAGAAGAGCTGGATTCTAACTTTATCATAAAAAACCCCAAACACCCAGTTTTTGTGGCGTACTACCATCTATACTGACAATTTTATAAAGCTCAAAGACTATTATCTTTATTCTGGCGCACAGACCTGCTTAAGGACTTATCTGTGGGTTTAATGAGGGACACAGAAGGTTCCAGGGTGGCAGACATGAGCCCCACTGGGCCACCCTCTACCACCTTAAACAAACTTAACACACTTAACAAAACCATTGATTCATCCAACACTCCCCCTTCCTTAAAATTTACATCAGATGTTTCATTCAAAAACAAGACATTTTAGTGTGTGATGCAGATAAATAATTGGATTAATATGTTCACACAGGCAATACAGGATAGTGTGATACTGAAGAAGCACATGTTTTGAACTTCCAGGATCTTTGAGAGTTACAGAAGAATGTGTCACAACAGGATAAAAGTTGCCGCCTCTGAACTTTAGCCAAGTTTGACTATTTCCATATATTTAGGCAAATTAGACTTTTCCTTTGGATTAGGAGGGGATGTTATGCATGATGGAGGAGAGGCACCCTGGTTAAAATTTGGCATTAACCGATGAGTAAAAAGTTGGAATTTTCTTCACACAAACAGAGAAGCTGAGGAGCAACATTACAGCTCCATGAATTATCATAAGAAAAACCATGAACCTGCTCTCGAGCCTTTGAAATTGTTTTCCTCCCTTTGCCATATGAGAGCAGTTAGAGGCTCTTTGCGTCGCACAGAATGAGGAATTAATCTGATCAAAAGAGAACTGTTTCTGGCAAGCTGCTGTCTGCTATATGTGACCACATGCATCTCAATAAATGCATCAAACTGCTTCCAGACCCCTTCTGTCTTTCTTTAAGTGAGTTGTATAGAGATGGATTGTAAAAAAAAAAAAAAAAAAAAAAAAAAAGAGGTAAAAAAGAGAGAGAGAAGGGGGGAAACTCCTTGTTGTTCCTTTTCCCCCCTTTAAAACCAAGGAGCCCCATTGTGGTGCATCTGAAAGGGGAACAATCTCTGCCTCCTTGTGCTTCATCCTTGAGTGATTGCGAAGAAAAATAATCAACACCATGAAATCAAAGTTTCTCTCTGACAGCAGTGCAAGAAAATACTGAGAAGCAAAGAAGCAAAGCTGATATGATTGCACATGTCTCTCTCCTGTGTCACTTCAGGCTCCTGTACCTGAACATGACACTAAAAGACAGAAAAGTAAGGTGCGTTATGTGTCCTCATAGTTGCACGTATGGACAGATATAGGATGGATGCAAGAATCATTTCCGGATGGATGGGTAGATAACGGACGCATGGATAAGCCCACATTAATCGCCTGGATGGTTGGATAAACCCACATTAACCAGCCCCGGACCAAAAAGGACAGGCAACAAGAGAGGGCAAGTGAAAGAAAGAAAAACATTGGGCATGCAGATGGAAGAAGTGACAATACGATAAAAGAGAAAAGGCTTTGGAGAAACACTTGGATCCCTGCAGCGCCAATATTGGTTTAAATCCTGACTCTGAACAGGAGAAAAAAGACTCATGTGCAGCCAGATGAGAAAGATTTAGCCACAGCACATCACATGAATAATAATAAATTGAGCAGGGATAAAAAAAAACAAAAAAACTCCACAGCATTTATTGTCATGTAAACCGAGTGAAGCTCCCGTTGGAGAATGTTTATCTTTCGCATTAATATCACATGCTGAACATGAACAATCTGCTCTTGTGAGAAATTATTCATCACTTGAACGTCAAAGAAGAACAGCATCGTGCTCAGACACTTTTACTTTGATGAAGATGAATGAATGGACAAAAGTTTATGAAGAGAAAAGCATCTTCCTCATCCTGTCGAAACAGGAACTATGGTGGGAATCAGATAAATTCTTCATCCATGAGAAATAGTTAGCCCGAGCTCCGACAGTGCAAAGGCCCTATTGCTTTTCGTTTCATTATTCAGGAAAATCAATCGCATTTTTGACAGCTTGAACATACTCCAAAAATCACCAAATTTCCCGGGCGTGTCAGGCTTGGTGAAAATGTACGTATTCTGGAGTAACTGAAAACGGGCGTGGCAAAATAGCTCAACAGCGCCCCCCCAAAACGCAGCAATTCCGTCTAGTTTAACCGATCTTCACGAAATTCGGTACACACGTGTATCATGACTGGACGGGAAAAAAATCACAAGGAACAAAAGGCACCAATACGATTAAGGAAGTCGGCCATATTGGATTAAGTGGGCATTTTGGCCTTTTTACACGTTGTGTATTTTAACGAACTCCTTCTAGAGCTTTCATCAGATCAACTTCAAATCAGTTAGTGTAATTTAAAACACATAGAGAAGAGCACTGCTCCTGGCTGCTTTACAGTATACAGCTCAAATGAGCTCAGACAAGTCATGAGACCATGGTCAGAATTGTGACATTTCCTCAAACTGTGTAAATATTGAGGTCCGGCGAAGGTTGATCCTTCGCAAAAGGAGATGAAGTTGTCATACCTGCACTATGCATTGTCCAATCAGCACCGAAATTCTGTCACATGACCAGAGTCCAGGCCTGAACAACTCCATATGTCAGTATTAACCCAGGGTCATAGCGCCACCTACTGATTTGCCATGAAACAGGACGTTTTTTTTAAACTCCACTGTGCATTGTCCTGTCAGCAACAAAATACTCACCTTTGATTAGAGTCCCGACCTTAATCCTTGATCACGAGCTATGCGAACACCTTCTAATGCACATCATGGGTACAAAATGAACCGTATTCATTTCTTGTGTTTGCGTTATTCTTTTATAGCTTATTCTTCCTTCTTCGTAGGAGAAGGCTCCTTTGATGATATAGAAGTCTCATCTTCTATGTCATCAAAGGAGCCTTCTTCATTTAGGAGAGCTGGATCAAAAGATGTATCAAAAGGTTAACAGCTCAATATGTCAAAACTAACTCAGGGTCATAGCGCCACCTACTGATTCACCATGAAACTGGAAGTTTTTTTTAATTTCACTGTGCATTGTCCTGTCAGCAACAAAATACTCACCTTTGATTAGAGTCCCGACCTTAATCCTTGATCACGAGCTATGCGAACACCTTCTAATGCACAACATGGGTACAAAATGAACCGTATTCATTTCCTGTGTTTGCGTTATTCTTTTATAGCTTATTCTTCCTTCTTCGTAGGAGAAGGCTCCTTTGATGAACTAGAAGATGAGACTTCTATATCATCAAAGGAGCCTTCTTCATTTAGGAGAGCTGGATCAAAGGATGTATCAAAAGGTTAACAGCTCAATATGTCAAAACTAACTCAGGGTCATAGCGCCACCTACTGATTCGCCATGAAACTGGAATTTTTTTTTAACTTCACTGCACATTGTCCAATTGGCCCCAAATTGCTCAGGCTTCATCAGAGCCTGGACTTGAACAGATCTATTAGTCTGTATGTAGTGATAGCGCCACCTACTGGCAACAGGAAGTAAGCCTCATTTTACAACTTTAATACGAGCTGTTGACATCACACACTTGACTCACCACCCAATTAAACTCACTCAAGTGCAATTTCTCAACTTCTGTCTCTCTTGACAGTCAGTGTTTAGGTTGGTGTAGATATACTGGTACCTGAACTGGGGGTCAGATTCAATCAAAGGATTCCCAAGATCTCAGGGGTCACATGATCGCTGCTTTGTAGAATGTAACGTGTTATATGATGAATCTAATAAAGGCCGCAAACGCCTTATAATAAATTTGTTCTATAGTTGATGGTCTTTAACCTTTTAAAGAATCCGCAAATGAAACAATCTGAGAAGGAAAAACTGCTTCTAACTCCACAATGTAGCAAAAACCTATGATCGGTATGTTACCTCCACCAAGGAGGTTCTGTTTTCACCCGATTCAGGGGCGGATCCAGTTATTTTTTCCAGTGAACTATTAATGATAAATAAATCATTTAGGTTAACAGACCACCTCCTGTTTTTTTTAAATATTTCTATCAGAACTTAACAAATGTGTAGGATTGTTCGGCCGTGGCGGAGGCATGAGATCTGCTGATTGTTGTTTGTGAAAGATAGATGGAAATATCGATAAAAGACTGGAAACAGTGGAACACTGCATACTCACTATGTTCATGCTGGTCAAGTGTTTTTACATGTCACTTAATATGCAAGACATACTGTATTAATTAGTCAGCTTTCGAGACAGATGCTCTTTCGCTCTGTTTCCAATAAGCTAAATGGCTCTAAGTTGGCTGTATTGCTTTATATTTAAAGGATAAGAGAGCGGTATCAATCTTCTCATCCTTCTCTCTGCAAGACCGTAAACAGGCATATGTCCCAAACTGTTGAACTATTGCTCTAAGGGGTTACAAGTCCTAAGTGTTGTTCTGATCTTTGCACCTGCACAAACACTAAAGGCTGTCCGCTAAGCCTCTGGCTGAACAACCGTAAATCTTCTTTCCTTTACCATACTGTGTGTTTGTGTTGCCCTCTGTGTGTGTGTGTGTGTGTGTGTGTGTGAAGAAGGGTTTCTGTCGTGCTTTGGGAGTGAAGCCAAAGACGTTACACAAGCTGTGAGAAGCTCAACAGTCAGTCAGTCTGCTGGTGGCTAATCAAAGTGCTCCGGTGGCATCAGATCTCGGCCGGCTCACCTCAGGATGGTCGTCTGATCGGCAGCATGAAAAGACAGAGAGACAGAGAGTGAGGGGGGGAGGGAGGATGGGAGGGGGTGAGACAGAGGGAGGGAAGAAGTGAGAGAGACAGAAACAGTGCAAGGGTGCTAAGAAAAGGGGAGGGGAGGAAAAAAAAAGAGGGATGAAGATCATTCCCACAACAGATAGCACTATCTCACAGGGGTTTAAAGGGCCCCCTCTCTGTACACCCCCCATCCCCTCTCCTCCCCTCTCTCCTTCCTCCTCCACCCCCCTCTTCCCCTCACCAATAATGCCAAAACTTGGCAGCCAACCCAGCGCATGAGCAACAGTTTCCCATCAGAGAGAGGCAGCCGCCCTACTGCCTTGGCACCGGCGACGTCTGGAGACTGACGGGCACTGTAAGAGAGGACGAGAGCGAGACATGAATGGAGTCTGTGAGGTTAAGACGAAGGAAAAAAAACAACAACACATATCAACGGCTTTTGATCGTCTGGGGGAGATTCTTGTGAGCAGACGTGTTAAAAGTGTAAACATTTTATAATATTTGACTGTTTTTCATAGCGAAAGGTAAAAGGTGGGTGTTTAAATAGAGGTATTTAATTAATAAAAATTTAACTATTTTTCCAGGGAGGTTTTTTTGTATTCGCTCATCCACAATGAGAGAAAATGACGTTAATCGGAACATATCTGCTGTAACATCTGACATTTGCTGCAGGAGGCCTCTCCATAGTCGTCTGTGCCCCCTGCCAAGGGATGAGGGGCTTCACCTTTTTACACTTGGCACAACCCTCCATGCGCTCACCAGCAATGCCATCAGATTATGCAAATCCACGGAGATGTCCCATTCAACACTACCTCCATTTAGAACTGAGATATTTGAGCCAAAAATGAATAGAGTGATAAAGGAGGCAGTGTTTTAAGGGAGGAAGAGCAGCGAAGGGTCAAAGACATCTCCGATATAAATGAAAACATAATGAACACTGTACAAAATATCCCACTGTGGACCGCCCATTCAGTCACGCCCTCACTTTTCTCGCTCTTTGTCTCTTTCCGCTGTTTTGTAAAGTTTTCTCGTGTACAGGGCGGCCGCCACCGCAGACAATCAGAGAAATATGGAGGCCGAGAGCGGCATGGGAACAGCCCAACAAGCGTGCAACAACACACTATAGAGGAGAGCTGTGAGTCAAAGAAACAAAAACAACAAACAAAAAGAAACAAACTTGGACCAAAGTCTTTGTTATTCATGAGAAAAAGGAGAGCAAGCTTGTTAACTTGCACAATTAAGGCGTCATTTGCCAAGAAAAAGTGGCGTTCTTTGTTTTTGGGGGGACAAAAGGTTGAGAACGTGTGTTCTAGATCGGCGCCGCGAGTTTCACGAGGGTGGGTTCGGCCACAACAAGGGACACTTTTGTCACGAGCACAGACAGTGTGACATCAGAAAGTGCTCGAGATAAATCAGGTGATTTTGCATGGTAGTTAGACAAAGAGCGCCATACATTCCAGTTCCTGTGTGTGTTTATAAAGGGCGTATGAGTAAAAGAGGAGGCAAATATAACAACAGCATGTGAGTAATTTCACAAGACGTCTCCAATAGAGTGGCATAATTTATGTTTTAATGGCTTTTTGTTCAAGACTAATGGCATTAAGTTGGACAACATCAATAAATTATGGATATTTGAAAGAATATATTTAATCAAAGAACACACTAATAAAGCCATTTGGATAATCTCCCCCTCTAGTAGAATAATTAAGACAAGAAATGCAGTTTCTCAATTTTTCTGGCAATATTTTGCCTTTATTGGAATGTCAAGTTTTATATCTTTAGTAAACTTTGATCTATGTTGTAATTCAATTAAATGTTTAGTTCATTTCCAACTTTAAGAAGTTGCACATCAGTGACATTTCATACTGTTTATACTGATATGAAATTGATAGCTATATTTACTACTTACTTTACAGATTACATTTTATTTTCCTCACAATAACTTTTGAACGTTAGGATTTCTATTTCTTACCAGAGATTAAACAATCGAACCATTGATTATATGATCAAACCTGGTTGTTAAGCAGTTCAAATAAATGCAGCCTCAGTGAGCTAATCCATTAATAATAATAATAATAATAATAATAATAATAATAATAATAATACACTAATTAAAACATTATTCATTCTGTTTGAAGTACAATGTCTACTTTTCCTACTACTAATTCATGTTTTCTCCTTCCCTTGCACTGCACACATGAGCAAAAGGATAAATTCGCAGAGCTGTTTTGTGTATTTGAAAACGTTAACCTGCTCTCACGTTTTATTTCCCTGCTCCGCTGCAAAGTCTTCCTTTCAGCTCCGATCACTCTCGTGCGCGTGAGGCTGCGTTCACGTGTGAAGGTTTCTTTAAGTTGTAAATCAGGGATGTTTTATTCCTGCCAGAAATCTTTCTCCAACATAACGCTTCAGTGATGTGGAGAATATGAAAACTGACATCCTGAATCAGGAGAATGCAACATGAAGCTGCTTGGGAATGTGAAAAGCTGTGTGTGATGTGGTCAGACGGTCACAGCTGAGGCACCTGACAAACTTGACGCCCTGGTCGACTCTTTGCGGGGCCAAAAAGAAAGGGTAAATAAAACCCAAAGGTCCTAATGTGCTCCCTGTGCGCTTGGCTGGACTCATGAGGGGCGAGCAGGGTATGTTCGGCCTTTTGTCCGGCGAGCTGACGGCCGCTGCTCTGTATTTAGCTGTGTCCTGGGGGCCAGCGTAGGGCCAGTGAGGTGGGGCCCTGGGGGCTCCACAGGTCACCCTCTGAGGTCACGATCTGAGTAACCAATCCAGGGAAAGAAATAAAGCCGAAATGAGACTGGCAGCCAGTGAGGGTTGAAGACTTCATCTTAAGTGATCGCATGCGGCCGAACTGAATGAGATCCGGCCAATACATTTTCTCGTGTGAATGTCGATAGACTGAATGCTTTTTATTTTTAACCCAATGAGCTTTTTGGGGAGAGGCAGCGTTCGTACAAAAGAGGATGAAGCAGGAGCAAAGAAAGGAATTCACACACCCAGAAAAAACACACACACACACACACATACACACACGCACACAATTAAAGCAACATTCAAAGACAAAATACAATATTGTAAACTGTGTTTCCTTTAGTTTTACAACAGATTGGACGTACGGTTGTGGTCATCGTGTCAGCGGGTGAAGTGGTCAGACCCTCGCTGACCTCACTGTGACCTTCACAGCAGGGCACCCATGTCCGACACCACGGACATGAGGCAACACAACACAGTCCGTGGAAACAACAGCCACATCAGGAAATCAGTTTGAAATACAACATGTCATTCATCCAGAGAGACGGGCTGAGCTGCACTGATGCACTTTCACACAGTGTGGTGGGTTCATTCACTTTTTAAATATAGTGGATTCAATTACAACACAGCAATAACATATTTGACCAAACCCTCAGGATTATATGTTTTATGGTGTGTATAGAAGATATAATCAGCTGTTTCTCAAAGAGAGAGAAGAGGAGGAGAACATGCAACATGTCTCCAGCTTGAGTCCAGCTGGGGACATTTTTTTTTAAACCCTCAGGCCACCAGGGTGCACTCACCACTCCAGACTTTGTTAGTGATAAGAAAGAAACGTCGTTCACCCTGACCCACACACACACTGTTAGTTTAATCCCAGCTTGCAGTTTGTGGACCTCATAGCGACTTGTTGTGTGCACGGCACAGACACACAGTCTCACTGGGGTTAAAACAAGTTAAACAAGTTGCTTTTAACTTTACACCTTCTTTAAACATTAGTAATGACTGAACATCAAACATTACGAATATCGACCTGTTGCTGTTCTATCACCTGGAAGAACATAAAATAACTTGTAGTTCATGAACTGAATCTGTAGTGTTTGTGTTGTGTGGATGTTTTCAGCACAGGACTCACACGTTTGTAGGTTCAAACAATGTCAATTAAAAAAAAAAAAGAAAATTGAGTTATTTTTCAAAACTGATTCATATTTAAAAAACTAATGTTTCTGTTTTACTAACTTACACCAAACAAAGCACCATTTAGTAAGAGCTAACGTTAACACTTCACAATGACGCTACAGAACAATTACGAAAGCTAACATCAGTTTACCCTATATTATAGTATTTTACACATAGCAACTGAGTTGCTCATACTTGTACTCCTGCACACGTTATACTGACTGATCTAGAGGGACTGTGAAGATACAACATAAGTAAATTAAGTTATTCTTATTTATACTTTATTTGTAATTACCAAACTATGGTAATCCCTTCATCAGATTTTGTGTAATCTAGTTTACAGACATACGAGCAGGGGTGAAAACATAAACTCCTTGTTATTATTGAATTAGGATTATTTTGTCAAAAATCCTTTAAAATTGTTTCTATGAGTTGATCTGTGTTTACTGCAAAATATCAGTCCAGCTGCCTCCGCTTAACTCCTGCCACACACACACACACACACACACACACACACACACACACACACACACACACACACACACACACACACACACACACACACACACACACACACACACACACACACACACAGACAAAGGAGTGTTTTCTTATGCACAGCATTAACGCCCATTAGGAAAACAAACAGGGGTTTGAGAGTGTATCATTCAGACGTATCTGCTGCTGCACTCGGAGTTGGCAGCTCTCCCTGCCAACATGCCAACACTGGGGGGTGACTCTCAGGCTTCATCCATTCACAGCAGCGACTAAACTGATTCTCTGAGCAGAGAGACTGAATGTGACCTTGTGTTTTGGAATCAGACAATAATATATACTTTATATTGTCAAAATAAATGGACATATCATTACTTTCTTTTTTGTAAAGACACTGTACCACATCTGAATAAACAGACTTATTTTAAAGATAATTCAAAAAGGTATGGGAGATAATATAGTACAGACTCGCTCTTACTGGTCGAAATTTTTTTTTACTAAAGCAAACTTTTGTAAAGGAATTTGGCAAAGATAATTCATTATGAATTTATATTGTTTTTCAATTAGATTTTTGGATTCTTTAGTGTTTTAACCTAATATCACCACAAATTATATTTCAATACAATGAGAGACATGCATAAGGTCACAGCCATTTGAAACTTTATGTCCAGAGAGGTCAAAGACACATTATTCTCAGCTGAAATCCAGCGGCAGAGAGAGAGAGAGGGAGAGAAATGGAAGGATTAAAATCAGCCAGAGAACAAGCCAGGGTTTGTGGGGAGAAGACACCCACAGATAACGTTCTGAATGGCCGCTTACGCTTCCCCTTTTCTCTCACCATCATAAGATAGCAGAGGGGAGGGCAAAAAAAAGGGACTAACAAGATGCACATTTTACATTGAAAACTGTTATTGTTCCCCTTCCTAATCTGGCCCACCATCTGAGAGGAGGGCTGCGCTAAAGAGCAAGGGGCTTTAACGGGAGGACGAGAGCCAACTCAGGGATATGGGAGGAGAGAGAGAGAGAGGTGGGGGGAGATGCAGGGGGTTGGTCTTTGGCTTTAAGGAGGGGATCAGTTGGGAAGTGTAGAATGGATGTTTCTTTTTCTGTATGGGGGGAACTTTGTATTTGACTGTTGTTTGTATCTGTCTTTCAGTGGCCTGATCCCCGTGGGCCTGGACAGGGAGATGCCTCTATATGTGTTTGCATGTGTGGATGTGTGTGTGTGTGTGTGTGTGTGTGTGTGTGTGTGTGAGGCAGAGAGAGAGAGAGAGAAACTGATGGTGGGATCTACCCCTCTTCTTTCCTACAGCTGCAGCTCAGCGGATTAGCCGTCATCCACAAGGCAACATTACACAAGTAGCCTTTGAACAAAAGTCATGGATACTATTAATGATATGGTAATCCGTAATGGAGCTACCTCCCAGTAGTGATTATACTGACATGGGAAGAATGTCCAAGAGTCCTGGACGCAACTACCCAAACAACACTGTGGCTATTGTTGGCAGGTCTGCACCTACATCCACTGGCATCAGCCGAGTAACAATCCCTTCCTGCTACACACACACACACACACACGCAAACTGCCCCCTGCTTTTTTGACACCCTTCCCTCCACCCCGATCACCCTATGAATAAAAATGAAAACCCAAAAATGGATGGAGAGAAAGAGAGGGAGGGAAGGGGTGGGAGCGGAGGGGAGAAAAACAAAGTGTCTTGGCCGGGATCAGCCGGGGATTTCTCCCTATGTGGTTCCCACACACTGACTCCAGCTCCGCTCTCTCTACCAGGGTCCATCCTTTCTCCTCATAGTCCGGGGAGACCACACAAACACTAAATGATTTCATGATTTAATCTGGGACGGTGGTGGAGAAGATGAGCGTTGAGTCAGTCCTCCTCTTTTTATTCTTGGGCTGGTACAAGCCACTATAGTGGGTGTGGTGGAGTTGGCGGCGGCGGCGGCGGCGGTGGCGGTGGTCCAGGGGGGGGGGGGGGGGGCCCTGTTTGCCTGGGTAAATGTTCTCCACTGGACAGGCTGGGTCACAGCAGGGGTGTTTAACCCTAAAAACTTGTCTCTTTTAAAATACAATTACCAATTTCTGTGTTCACTCCTGCCACTAATCCACTCAGAGCTCAGAGTGCATGATGTCAGAAGAGCGTGCAATGTAATAACAAACGTAGAGCAATGAGGCACATCACCTTAATTACAGTGGAAGACTTACAGAGTGTATGAAGAAAGTCACACTATGACTAGAATGGCATTCAGGACACACCTCCACATTTCCTTTTTTCATCATGATCCATGAAAATGTTGAAAAACGCGATATCTTGCAATGCTGAAGAAAAAAAATCCTGAATCCAAACCCTGATCCGGATTGGCACCAACATTGAATGGGTTCTTCCCTGACCCAAACCACATCCTTCCACCATGTATTGTGGAAATCAGTTTCAGTGTTTTTGTGTAATGTGACTCACAAACAAACACACATCAAAGCCAACCAAGAAACATGACATCCTTTATTACCCAAACCTTCATGGGTCTGTTTGTTAAACCAGAAAATACCTTTAGGTTCCCAGTCCTCTTTCCCCAATTAAAACATACTTTACATTCAAATGTCACATAGATCATAAATTCTTTACTTCTCCTAATGTTATGAAAACTGCTTATAAATATCATTTTAAAATGAAGATGTGTTTCGTACATTCACTGCAGACAAAACAAATTACTTCCCTTCGGGGTCTTAGAGACATCAACTGTTTCCAAGCCAATTCATTTATCAACCTGTCCATTCATCATATATTTGTTGTCTTTATATTTACAATAAAGGATGAGCAGTGCATACATAGAAGAAGGGTTAGTGTCAGAGTTAACTACAAAGACTGATTAAAAGGTAAATATATAGTAGATATAAATGTTGAGTAACTCAGGAATGGACGTTACTGGGAAGGTAGAATATGAATGATTGTTGTTAAAGGAGTTAGTCAAGCTTATACTTATTCAAGTTTGGGTTTCACATGACACAGAGTAAAAGAGGGAGAAGCTGGGATATACTGAAAAAAAAACGCCAAGGAGGTTATGTTTTCATTGCTGTTTGTTCATTTGTGTGTCTGACTGTCAGCAGGATTACACAAAAACTACTGGACCCATTGTCTTGAAACTTTATGGAAGGGTTGGGAACGGGCCAAGGAAGAATTGAATAAGTTTGGGATCAGATTCAATTAAAGGGTCGGATCCTGGTTTTCTCTTTCTTTAACATAGGGCGTGTTTCAACATTAATGCAGAGATCCTTATTCAAAAAACCAGGCAAACGTGGACTGCTAATAGCCTACCCAAATGTCTGTGTACATGGTATATGTATCAGATCTCAATACCTGTACTGTATATGCAAGTGGAGGTATCTGCTTTCGAGTATCCATCTTTTTAGTAAAGATACAAAAATTCAAAGTAGTACATTACAAAAACAATAGCATGTATTTTCCCAATCCTTCCCGCCTGGTCAATTGATACACTTTTTCATTGTGTGAACATTTGTCATCTTCAAACCTAAGACAAGATAACTCCTGACTGAAGCGTTCTGGCATTGACCTACACATGTGTGCACAACACTGGCAGAGTTTCCCTCTAACATGATGGAGACTCTGCTCACATCGACTGGGCCTGAGACTGAGCAGAGGACTTTTAAATCAGTAAAAAGACAGAAGACGTTAAGTTGCAAACAAGTGGCAGAAATGGCAAAGCAACATGTGAGGCCCGTCCACTCAGATTATATATTTAGATATTACACAAACCAACTACCATAAAAGTACAAAAGTAAGAAACCAGACAGACAGACAGGAAACTGAGGTATTTTAATAAATGATCTACAGTATTTCTCAGGCTGATGCTCTTACTACAGTTTTGTCTTTTATTTATTTAATTTGAAAGACTTTTTCAGAAAAACAAACTGACTCATGTTTGTGTGAATTGAAAAACTAATATCCAATAATAACGGATCAGTATCAGTATTGAGGCCAATTCAAACCTCTCGGCTGAATCTGTGTACGAAGCTCCGTTCTTTCATTCTGTCAAATTTGGGGGCGAAAATCGTTCCACAGACGGAGCGTTTGGAAGCGCTTCGTTTCAAGAGGGCCCGGTTTATTCATGCAAATTGACTAAATAACATTTAAATGCCACTTCTTCACCATTAGTTTGGCTCTGGCTCAGGCCTCTTTGTAACAACTGTCCTTGCTTGACTGATATGTCAAAGTTGAGGACACGGCGAAAAAAGACGAGAAAGAAAATGCCACACAGGCACTGACACCGGGATCAATCCGATTTGGAATGATTTAGCATTTCCACGTTTTGAATAAAAATGAGAGCGCTAGACGGTGGAGCAGTTTGATTAGTGGGATCCTTAAGTCCCCCGAAGCCTTCAGGGCCTTTTCTCTCCTCCCTCACTGCCAGAAGAAAAGTCCTCTTTCTCTCTTTTCACAGGTCCCTTGGTACCCCAGCTTTTTCCTCACTGTTGGTATTACAAAATCCCCATTGAAAACAACCCTTGTCACCTGTCAACTAAGCCAGGCTGGTTTGCTAGGTCTTTATCCCCAGCACATACACTCACACATACACAGAGGCTGACTCCCAGGCCCCACCCCACCCCCATTTATGCACATCTCTCCCTACATTCATACACATACATAGACACAGACACAACTGCAAATCCCAACCGCACACACACACACACACACTCACGCCCACCCACTCACCCATGCTCACACACTAAAACCACATGTCTGAGAGCTGTTACTATAGCAGTTTAAAATTCATTACCCTGTTCGCTTTAACAAACGTCCACACTGGGATGGGCGGCCTTTCAGCTGCGCTTTTGCTCGCCGTGGCGAGGCCCGAGCCTTCACGTGCACGGAGAGGGAGAGGGCTGCTGCATCGTGGGCCGAATCTGACGACCTGTTAGGAGAAACCAACACAAACAAAGAAAACTGAAATGTAAAAGTAAAAGACAAAAGTAAAGTCTGAGGTGCAAAACTTGAACTTCCTGATGACACAACCCAACATTAAATAGAGAATGAGATGCTTCTTTTATAAGGCTTAGAGCTGTGGAATCAGTGGGATTGTTTAAAGCATAACTGGTGTTTGTGATTGGTGTGTGTTTGTTTATTTGAAGCTAATCTTATTTATTGGTGGCATTGATATAAACTCCACAAACTAAGTATTTAACTTTTAGGAGAAGCATATGAACAACAAATATTTGCTTAAAAATGCATTATAATGAAAATGCAAGCAGACATAAGAACATCTTCAAATTATTAATTTATCCGGGGGGTGATCGTCTTAAACACCTCATTCAACTTTTGGGATTTTCCAAGTTGAGGTCATGGTATATCCCACCACACGTAGGTGCATTTATTTACTATTTAAATCTTCATGGCATCCAGTGGCCACACTGATAAAGGCTTTTTTCATTTCCCCCCCTGGTTTATTTCCTTGTGTCTTAATGTATCTGTGGCCAATTGTAATTCAGGATATGAAACTTAACTGATGCTAATGCTCGACACCACAATATTAGTTAAGATGTATTATGTCTGCATGAGTTCTCACATATAAATAAAATATTTTAGAGAGCTTTCATATTAGATTACATTTAATAAAAGCTTTATAGGGCACAGTGAGGATTCATCATCAATCAAATATATCACTGCTGTTATACCATAATAATTAAATAGGCCGTATAAAAAAAAAGTACATTTTAAAACGCTTTCTTTTTTCAGAGTACAACATTATAGTTGTTATTAATCATTAATTAGGTGTTTATAAGCAGTTTACAAATTACGGACAAAATAAATGTTTTAAGGAATGTATCAAAATCAATACATTTGTGTAGTGTAAAAACACAGATATTTGTGATTTAGCAGTAAGTTTATTGTTTCCAGTAATTTACTGATCTATATGAATAAATGTCCGCTGGCATTATCACATTTTCACTCAAATAAAAGTATCCCTGCTTCTTAAATCACCATTACAAATGGATAATGAACACCTCAGTTGTTACTGAGTGAAAGCTTGTGCAGAGCAGCTGTGCAAACCTGAGCTTAAGTGAGAGCCCCACCGACGGGTGTCGGGTGGAGGTGGTGGTGGTGGAGGGGCTGTTTAACTGATGGCCGTAAGGGTCAGAGCAGAGGGTGGTCATCCGGCCCGGTCACTTAGCCAAGGCCCAGCGTGCCCCGAGCAGCCGTCGCTCATTAACCCGCTGACAGCAGCTCCGGACACCGATGAGCGTCGCCTCACACAGAAGGGTCACCGGGTCAATCAGCCCTCTCTCCGGCCATCACATCAAGATGGACGCACAAGCAGCGACTTATCCCCCAATCAAAGGGTCAGTGATGCATTGTCGATGTCACACACTCACGCGCACACACACACACACACACACACACACACACACACACACTCAAAGTCTAATCAAAGCAAATTGATTTATCAAAGGTGTTAAGAGTTAAAAAAAAAGAATAACCTAATCTAATTTAAAGGTTTTCAGATGACAAGAGACGTATAAAGACATAGAGACATATGTTTGACTGAATCTTTGTGACATTAGTATGAAAAATACAATAGAACAGAAATGTGAAGCCCAACTAACAATATAATAGTCTAGTAACAATTTCTGAAAAACTAAATTACACTTAAATATTTAATATTTTTATTTTAGCCGTGAAATTATAGAAACTATTATATATAATCAAACATTAATCGAAACCATCCACTTTTTAAATTATTTTTAGTAAGTAACTAAGTAAAGTGTATATATAAATCACTTTCCACATGCTAGAGTCTCTAATATCCGAGTTGTAAAGAAATTGTGACGCAATAGAGTCCAGTTAAGTGCATAAAAGACATAAGAATAACGCAAAGACCTGTTTAAACAGTTTTAAATGATTCCAAAGAGTCAGCAAACCTTAGAGGTGTTGGTAGGACTTTCCAAAACTGAAGTGCTGCAGCCTTGAAAGCCTGATGGTGCTTGGGATAACGTAGCTGGACCCTAGAGAGCGAGTGGATGAGTAAAGGTGGAGTAAATCAGTCAGATGTGCAGGGGCCCGATGGTGCAGGGCTCCACGAGTGAGGATTTTAAACTGAATTCTGTATGTGACAGGGAGCCAATGAAGAGGAGTAAGTGTAATGTATGAAATACTTAGGGGACGTAAAGCGCTGTTTAAGTTCATTTCAGATTAAAAGTTTAATATAAAGGGTATTTATATAGTTTTTTTTATGTCGGTTGGTTCCAACTTCCTCAAATATCAGGATATATGTTTTCCTTTGTGTGGGTTGGAGCTATAGAGCCAAATGCAATGTGAAGACTTCACTTCTGTCTCTGAGACATTTTGATGCCATTTCTGATATTTTATCATTTCTTTACAGACTAGATGATTTTTAATCATTTAATTTGCAGTGGAAATATTTGATCTCCTCTTTTACTTTATTCTTAGTTTCCTTGCAGTTTGTCGGCACGTCACGCTGCAGTCACATCCGTCGTAAGGGATCTACATGTTCCAGTCCTCCTATAATTGGGTGAATTCCCCGCTCTTTACTCTTTGTCTCTGAATACAAGACGAACATAAAAGATGTTTCCTCCACTTGAAAAAATTGTGCACAACCTCTCCACAACACAGAAATGGACGTGTTAAAATGTATTGAGAAAACCAATACATTTTAACACGTCCATACCACCAGTATTGCACAATAGAGCCGCTGGTTAAACTCCTGACCCACTGTGTGGCTGAGTGTTCCTCATTAGAAACTCTAATTCCAGAATGAGATTAATCCACGGCTAAAACGACGACAACCATTTGGGCCTAAGGGCCGTTATGAGGGCTCAGAATCCGTCTTAAATGATCTCAGGGTTTGAAGAGGGTGTTGTCTCTGCGAGAAGTCTGAAGAAAGGATGAATGAAGTTCACACACTTATAGGAAACCATCATCTTGAGGGTACTACATAGATTACTCCTCTGAGTCGATAAGGGTTCTTGTTTTCTGAGCGAACGCGAGTCCAGGAGGAATTCTTTTATCGTGAGTGAGAGATGAGAGCTGCTTCTTGGTGTGAAGAAAACAAAGCAGTGGGAGGTAAAAGATGCTGAAACGTCAGGGGTTTTGTTTCTGGCTTCATACTCTGTTGTGGGGGTTGTTGCAAAATCCAATTTACATCTCTGCACCTGGTGAGAATATGTACACACACATGAAATAATCAAGTGGTGGAAGTGAATGTTGTTTCAGTATCCTCTTTACATAAAACCTAATCGCTCATCTGGATTGTGCATATTGCACGACAACTGATTGATGTTCTTACCTGTATTTATAAAACTTGCTGTTTACAGGGACTCCTGAATAAAAGAAAAAATAAAGCTGCAAAAACCCATGAGAAAGATTTTTGATAGAATGTTGATTATCAGCTCTTTTGGCTCGGTGCCTCTTCAGGTAGGTTTAAGAAAAGATTAACTTTCCCTTCACTTAATTTGATCAACTGAGGGCAGATAAAGACTAAACCAGTGAATAAACATTTGGACATTTCCTATTCGTATCTCACGGCCTCCGTAAACCCTGAAAATGAACTGCGAACAACGTTTACTTTGTCTGATTTATCCAATTAAGGGAACTTAATCTAATCTTGTCTCCAAATGCCAGCATCAGAGCTGGAGACACTTCTGAACCCTTGACACTCCGCAAATATTTACCGTCAAAGCAGTAAATGCTAGAGTTGATGTAATTTGTCCCTGCCATTTGGTTTGTGTGTTTATTTTTCAGTAGAATTACACAAAAAACACTTAATATATTTCCATGGAACCTGGTGGAAGAATGGGACATGAGCCAAGAGAGAAACCATTACATTATGGCAAAGATCTGGACAAAGGAGTAGATGCAGGAATTTTCAATTTCTTTAACATTGTGAGGCATGTTTGACTTTTTAACTGATTTCCCACGGAATAATTCATTTAGACTGATATCTGTGAGTGTGTGAAATTTGGTGCAGCTTGATTGGATTTAATGGGACTATTGGGCCTTGGTGGAGGTATGTGATCTACTGAGTGGCATTCTAGTTCAATAAGATGAAGACAGATTTAATAAAGGAAAGATTTATGAATGGAAACAAGTGTATTTTTGGCTCTGTTAGTTATATTTACTAAATGTGAGATGACGTTGAGAACGACATGTCTCCTCTTAAGTGTTTTTAAACCAGTGTCACTCGGACATTGCCAGTAATACACACTGAGTTTTAAAGGTTAACATTTGTTGGACTCCAGCCTCAGACCTTCTCCTCTTCACACTCTTCCTCTCTCTCTCTCTCTCTCTCTCTTTCCTCAGCCCCAGATCTGCTCACATATTCCCTCTCTCCCATTTTTGGATTTCACCCCACCTCTGGTTCCCATGAACTTCTTTTTTTACTCTCTGCATCTTTCCCTTGGCCCCAGTGTCTCTCACCCTCAACCCCCACTCCTGCCATGTCCATCCCTTCGTCCCCCCACTGACTGTGTGTCTCCAGGTCTTCCTGATTGGTCATGGGGATTTCTCCTCCTTCTCCGCAGCAGCGTGTGTATGTGTGTGTTTATGTGTGCGTGTTATCTTGGCTGCTCGGCGATGGGCACTGCCCTGACTGCGGGTGAGAAAAGTCAGCTGCATGACGCTGTCTCTTGTTTTTTAAACCCACACAGACACACATGTGCCTTTGACTCATATTGTCCTCAGTCAGTGTTAATGAAAACAGGCCAACAGCCAATAATGGCACCAAAGAGAAGAGAGAGGGAAACAGTTAAATAATCTCCTTTCTCTGAGCCCTGGAGAGCTCAGTCTGTCTGTCTGCTCAGGAGATCCCAGTGTGCATCCACCAGAGGATTGTACTATGGTGACTTTGAACAGGACACTCATGGGACGGAGCTTTATGAAGAAATAAACAGCCAACATCATCTCTTAGGAAGGAGCTGAGTTTTTCTTGATGCATATTGTGTAAAATGTTGTGATAATGTGATAATGCTGCTTGTACTATTTACATCAGAATTAAATAACTGCTATGGACTTTAATTGTATGTACTGCATTAAAACATCCTGTAGATTTCTACATAACTTTAATTCAGCTGTATTCAAATTTTTCCTGTAGTCATCAAAACCAACAAATATTTTATCCCACTACAGAAAAAGTAGCGTCTGTGTAGCCAAAGTCTGATATAGTTATACTATTATCACTGAGCCACAGTGTTTCACTGGGTGACATGTTCATTACAATGAATATGGCCATGTTGGTTTATTTTGAGAAATACTCACTTCTCTTAAGAGAAACAAATGTGTATTAATCCACTGAAAACAATAGATAGTTCTCAAGAAATGTGCAATTTACTACTGTTTGAGTAACATTTGCTAAAATAGAAAGTGTGCAGCTGTTTTCGCCTTTTTAAAAAACTATATATTAAACTGTGACTGGTTTATGTGCTCATTATGAACCATAGGCTTCAGGCTGAGAGCTCAGAGCGCAGCTGCTGCATTTAAACCTATGTTTGTACATACTGTACATATGTATATACACATGCATACATATTGAGATTTAACTTTTTATCGTTGCAGCACACTACACATGAAGTATATTTATATATATTTATATAAATTTAGTTGTGCAAAGTTGTGATGTATCGATACAAAGTTAAATCTCAAAATAATCTCTGTGTTTCAGCTCTATTATTCCTTTCATTCAATTCAAAGCAAAATAATTTCCTAACAACACATCTCTATGGTCTGAAACTGTTGGAGTAAGAATCAACCAGTGGCTTCATGCTGGTGAGTTTTGACCCTAATATCTGTAGTTTTAACCTTGTCTGACAGTCATAATCTCCATTATCTTCACGTCTGAGCTGCTCTGAGATAGACAAAAAAAAAGATGGTTTTCACAGTTGCTTCTTAACATATGAAATCAGTGACTGTATGCTGTGCTTAACGGCTTTGTGTACGCTTGTGTGCATGTTTATATGTGTGCGGCAGGGGGGGGGGGGGGGTCTAACTGTCTAACACCTGCAGCTCTTCATACTCAAAATGCAAATCCAAGCCCACACCCCCTCCATGACCCCTCCCTCAACCTCTAAGATCCAAGGTTACTGAGCAACGACTTTCGTAAATCTAGATCAGATTTAAATAACAGTGCAAAAAGAAAGAGTTTCAACGGCACTTAACATGGAATTAAAGCTTTTTATGGAAATAATACGCACAGAAAATTTTCGGATCCAGATGAATCATTGACATATTCTGCAAAATCAAATCTTATCCCACAAATAGTCTGTACATTTTCAGCTAATAGCTCTCAACTGTTGGTGGATTTTTACAAATAATGATAGTAATAATAATAAAAACTCGTCATCGTCAATAGCAACAACATTGTGGTTATTCGACAAATTACAGTAAATGGTAAATCCGGTGAATTTGAGTAGTTTACTTCAATATTGCCAAAATAAATTATATTATATATTATCTCATTAGAAAGAAACTGACATTATCCTTTAAAACTGAGAACCACCAACATCTTATATATTGGTCTAAGATTATAGGCAGTCCCTGGCCGCTCAGGATGGAGATGCTTTGTGAATTGGTAACAGTTAGTGAAGTCACCTCTGCCTGTCTGAAAGCAGGTGCTAGACAAGCCTCCGTGTCAGAGCACCTGCTTCACTGAAGGCAACAACATGAACGAGAAGCTGATCCCCAACCAGCTCTGAGGTTGCAGCCGTGCAGTCTGACCTCTGACCTGCTGGTGGGGAAGACTTAGGAGCGACTCTCTTTGTGGGGACGAGTAAAGTGCTGCATTATCGGCTGTTTTCTATTGTTGTGTCTGTGGAGTGTGGAGTAAACCAGGGGGGAAAGCACCTGTTCCACTGGTTTACAACATTTGCTCTGTGGGGACGTTCCTGACGCTCTTGAACGCAAGCCAGCTCTCTAGTGCCACCCACTGGCCAGTCCAGACACAGCAGCATGGAGACCAGAGGACATACTGGAGCTACAGCAGATACAAGACTCAACAACCCCAATTTAGTCTATGTGGGGTTAAAATTGATTATTTTTTGTGTGGAAATAAGCTGCAAAAACAAAATCAAACAACATCTATTGTATAAAAATATTGTTAAAATCAGAGAAATACCCTGTAAATTAGATTCGATGCCTTCAAGTAATACTTTTAATAAAGAAGCAATAATAAAAACATCAATCAGAATTATTATTATTACTAATAATATTAGTATCTATGTGTATTTTTTTTATTAAATAGGTGTTTCTAGTTTGATAGTATGTTAGTATAAGTATAGTTTACATTTTTTATATTTTGTCTATGGACCTATACACGAAGTCGAAGTGCGCCACCAGGTGGTCTTGAGGTGTTACTTAAAGTCCAGAAGAGAAGACCAAGAGGATGAAACCTTAAAAACATGGCACCTTATTTAAATTATAGTTTTTATTTATTCTCCCTTTGAGACGGTGTTTAGGTTTTCCAATTAGACAGATCAAATTTAAATGTTTTAAATTGAATTGAAATCAATTTGATTTAACTGCTTTATTTCAATGATTTTGACACGTTATGCCAGTGCTTACTTTGTGGTACAGCTATAAGAATTAACTAGTCTCAGAAAATCGTTTCTTTAGTGGAACCAAAAGAAGCCAGTGGGTCGGTTTACAACTTCATGATCATACAGTTTTTTTGTAAAGTCAGCCAGAATCGTATTTCCTGTGCTATACTTCACAACAAAATTGACCAGAGTAATTTGGCATGCTCTCCGGTGTCACACTTACTTTGAAAGGCAAACACTCTCTTCCGTTCTTCCTCTTTCTAACCATCTGCTGAATGACGCAGGTTTTCAACAGGTGCCAAAAATGAATGGGCAGCAAAAACAAGTCAGTTTGCTGCAAAGAGTCAGCCTGAAATAAAGTAAATGACAGTAAGACAAAGTAAAAGATGTTGGTTCAGCTCAATGATTAATACTTGATTTCATTTTTGAAAAACTCCTTTACGTCCACTTACTTCTGACCCAGAATCAAAATGTTGTGTTTCAGCCCGAAGTGAAGAATTTTCCTAACTGTTTAACATTTAATCTGCTTTATTTTTGATACATGTTGTCATACGAAAATGTTGATAGGAAGGAAATCTCTATTTATGGGTCTGTTATGCTGTGAAATGTTTAAATGGGTTAAACTGTGTAGATTCAGAATTGAAACCTCGTTTGATTCCCTCTTTAGATTCACTTCAATAAGTCCTTGTTTCATTTTGAGTACTTTGGAAACTCACTTGTCCCCACAAGTCTATGTCTGGTTTGTGGCTGACAAGTTGCTCTCCAATGGGTTGAAGGCAAACTACGTTATTACCATGATGAGAATAAGATTAGATTAATAAAGAAACACATTGAAATAAATCCTTACTTTCATTCTAATCCCATTTCACTGATTGTGCCCTTTAAACGTCCCCTGCTCAGACTTGGCAATGGGCACGAATATGGCGCAGGTCTTAACCTTCGACCTCGGATATTTATCCAACCTCGTTTTTCCGTTTGACACAATCCAAATCCATCACTCAAAATTCTCGCGATAAATGGCGCGGATATATTAGGGCAGATGGAGGAGCCTCGTCCACTTGAAGGGGCGTTGGGTTTCCTTGAGGACCAGTGTGAGGTTTGGAAAAGTCAAGGGTCTCGAGTTTGCACCAGAAACATCCAACCATGTCGGACGCGGTGGTCAGTTTCATGAAGGACTTTTTGGCCGGTGGTGTCGCCGCTGCCATCTCCAAAACTGCTGTCGCTCCTATCGAGAGAGTCAAGTTGTTGCTGCAGGTAAAATAATTGATCCAACTGTTGCCCACAGCGTGGCCACGTGTTGAATGTCTTGTGCGTAAAGCATGCGTAAATGTTGGATAACTGATAAACCTAACATCAAATTGTACAAACGGAATTTCTTTTAATAGAAGCAAAGTGTAGTCGTGCGTGAATTGGGTTCATTTGATCCGGTGCGTAATGTCAAGGGGCACGTGAGAGCTCTTGCGTCAATGTGGAGATGGTTTTACGCACCGGACTTTGCAATATTGCTGCTATGACGAGGATGGTCACATATCAAGTCCTTGATATGTGATTCAATATCAATAATTTACGTTGCTATCTGTTTATAAAGTTAATTGTTGCTCCACTTTCACAGATGACCGCAGTCATATTCAGAGAAATTGAATTGCTAAATTTAACTTGGAGTAAGTAATCCAATACAGAGCAGAATCTCAAGTGACAGGAGAAGAGCCTGGAGGCCGCTGCCACCACTACAGCATATGATGCCTGAATAGAGAATAAGAAACACCGACTAATATTATGTAAAAATAATAAGTTATCAACAGTGAAATAAAACATATGAGCATATATTATATCGTTAATAGGGAATAAGGCGTGACATAGTTCATTTGCACAACATTTAACTATATAATATTAATTTCCCCTTGGTATGCACTTTAAAAAATAAATAAATGATCTTTTATTGTCTCTGCTTGCAGGTCCAGCATGCCAGCAGACAGATCACCGCAGAGATGCAGTACAAAGGCATCATGGACTGTGTGGTCAGGATCCCAAAGGAGCAGGGCTTCATTTCCTTCTGGAGAGGCAACCTGGCCAACGTGATCCGTTACTTCCCCACCCAAGCCCTCAACTTCGCCTTCAAGGACAAGTACAAGAAGGTCTTCCTCGGTGGAGTGGATCAAAAAACACAGTTCTGGCGCTACTTTGCTGGTAACCTGGCATCCGGTGGCGCAGCTGGTGCCACTTCGCTCTGCTTCGTCTACCCTCTGGACTTCGCCAGAACAAGACTCGCCGCCGACATCGGCAAGGGCACAGCAGAGAGAGAGTTCTCCGGTCTCGGCAACTGCCTCTCCAAAGTCTTCAAGAGCGATGGCTTCAAGGGTCTTTACCTCGGCTTCAACGTGTCAGTTCAGGGCATCATCATCTACAGAGCGGCCTACTTCGGATGCTTCGACACAGCCAAAGGTGCGCACATCTGTCCGACCTGACCTTTAACATGTTTTCAACATCTGTGTATGTGTGTTTTCCAGTAATGAGCGAGTGTCTTCACTCTTCCCTCGTGCAGGCATGCTGCCAGATCCAAAGAACACGCACATCTTCGTCACCTGGATGATCGCCCAGACTGTCACTGCTGCAGCTGGTATCATCTCATACCCCTTCGACACCGTCAGACGTCGCATGATGATGCAGTCTGGACGCAAAGGAGGTGAGCGTCACTCATGTCCTTTAACTGAGGAATTCTATCCGTTTGTTGCATTTTTACGCAGGCATCCATTGCATGTACGCATCACTAACTCTGTCTCAATTTCCACAGCTGACATCATGTACACGGGCACAATGGACTGCTGGAGGAAGATCATTAAGGACGAGGGATCAAAGGCCTTCTTCAAGGGTGCCTGGTCCAACGTGATCAGAGGCATGGGGGGTGCCTTTGTGCTGGTGCTGTATGACGAGATCAAGAAGTACACATAATAAACTCTCTCATCTCCGAGTGCCGAAGGAAACCTTCTCTTTGTTTGAGTCTTAAATCTTGTGATCGGGCGATAACAGCTTGTGGTGAATTACAATGTGGATACGTGTTCCTCTGCAGCAGCCCTGGGAGGAAAGGTGCATTTGACCTGGGTTTAACATGCCTCCCTCTGTATATATCCCATCTATCCTGTGCATCATCACATGTCCAATCAACCACCGGTCACTACCCGCCATATGCTCCTCATGTTAGTCAGTTTGTGAAGCAGTTGCTGAGGCCATGTAATATTGTGTTGTGACCACTCTGACCCATGTATCCAACCTCATACACTATTTTATTAAGAATAAAAATGTATTATTCAATGGTCCAGTCTTTTTCCAACACATGTTCTGTTGTCACGCCAACATGTCATCTGCTGTTAACTAGACTTGTCACAGTAAAACAGTTAACATTACTGATGGCTCTGTTCTATTCAAGAGTCCCAGTCATGTCACCATTAAAGTGAGTGAGCAGGTACAATAACAGGACCCTGAAACTAAAGCTGCAAAATTCCTCCTTAATCTTCATCCTAAAATGATGGATGATGTAAGATGTACCTGTATTTAACCTGTGTGGAGCAAATTCAAAGTTGACACAGCAGCTCTTAAGTTAGTGGCAGCACAAGGGGAAAATGTAGCAAGAAATACAAATACCACTGAAATATAATCTAGAATGAATAAGATAAATATAGATATACTATATTATAGTGTTTTTTAAAACGCAATTTAAAAAGGTACATTTGTCAAAAATCCTTTGAAATATACAATATGGGTAGCCGTCTTTCTTAGATTTTGGATTCTAGTCGTATACTGTGGGTCTTGATGCTGTTACTACTAAGTCAGTATAAACCCAATATCTGTATGAAGATCATGAAAACATCTTTAAACCGAAGGACGACGCCTGCGCCCTGATTTTCACCTCTAACAATCTGTTCAAACCAAGTATCCATTAAAAATCCTCTTCGGTTTTCTGGCAATTGGTCACGAGAATGTTAGACACCTACTTAAGAGCCACCATTCTCCAAGATGTAAATAACACACTGCTTACTAATGGAAGTAGCAGCCTTTTTATTTTATAAGCAACAATATATTAATAACAACAAATATTAACTTCCCTAGAACCTTTTCATTTTGTTTATAATTCTATAGCACATTAGAATTTGAACAAATGTGAGAAATTGCAGAAATAAACGAAAATGTCACTTACTTACTGATATAATAAATTAATTTATTGTGCTATTTTTGTAATGCATAATTTATAATAGCAGTTGATGTAAAGGCAATATTTTCTACAGAAATGCACCCAGTGATCTTACCACAGTATTGAGAAGCCACAGTTGAACTATTAGAGTGTATAATGAGAGAGCATCGTTTGCTATATTTCAGCATCAAAGAGCAGAAAAAAATCCCACCTTCTTTATAATGCTGAACTTGAATTAAGGTATCCAGCAACATGCTTCTTAAACTGCATTCAAACACGAACAGAACTCCGGAGAATCTCCTGACATTCTCTGGAGGGGCTGTATGTTCTAGGGAGTTTCTCCTGGCGGGAAAATCCCGCCAATAATGTTCCAGTGAGCCCACGAGCGAGAACAGCAGGAGGTTCTCTGGATGATTCACTGCGAGCGAGTGGGCACATTGATGATGTTTCTAACCTCCATCGACGCAAAGATGACAAAAAACAAACAAAACATCAAATATCTCAGTATGAAAAAGCAATGCTGTACACAAGGAAGACACCAACGACGATGATCCGGGGACCAGGGAAACTCCTGCTGCGTTCTTCATATTTAAAAGAGAAACTCTGGAGTTCATGTCTGAAAACGGCTTTGGTTGCTGCACCGTTTGTTTGACGTGGGTGCAGGCGTGCTGCCGGAGTCTGTGGTGGTGGAAACTGCTCTGGAGCTGTGGTTGGTGGAACTAGCAGACCTGGGACCCACTGCACAAAAGAAAGACACTTATCAATACATGCTTAAAAGGAAATACCAAACATTTTATACATTTTATACATGTCATAGCACAGTGCAGGTAAAAACCCACACACAAGCACACACATCAAATTGCCATTGAGCAGCTTTTATTCTACTTTGCAGTTTTACACGATAAGGCTATAAAGATGCAAAAAATAAGCCCTTAATATTATCCCATAAACTCCTAGAGTTATTTAAATCAACAATAAAATGTTTTTTGCGAAAAGAGCAAGAGTCATAAGTTGTTATTGACGTGTGTTTCCACAGCTGCTTTGCTCTGTCTGAAAGTCTTGTGTTTATTAAAGTTCTGTAGCCATCTGAAGGCAGCAGCACCGTGACACAAGCTGATTCTCTTTGCCCGTCTTAATTAAACCATCAGATTCAAACACCCACAGGCTACTACAAAACGGCCCTGTTCACACCTGAACTTAGCGCTGACCACATGAGATCAGATCACTCAGGACAGATATTAATACAAGGTCTGAGGTCAATGACTCCCTGTGAACCTGCCTTTGAAGAACGATAACCCTCTGTGAGGGTTGTGCACTCAGGTGGTAAGATGCTGTGAAGTTACCTCAAGAGTGGGATTGTCTAAAAGTGAAAATCCACATCTCCTGACCCTCCTGGTTCAGTCGTACATATGAAATATGTAAATGGAGGAGAGATGGACAAGAAATGCTTGTTTTTATAAACAGTCATGTGTAGTTGAAGACCCTGTATGAGCAGGTATCCAGTTGCCAATTGTATTTTGACACAATAACATCGTCAGAAGTAGAAACAAATAACTTGCCTGAGTTTGTTCTGCAGGAGGACCTGTCTTTCTTTGAAGAGGGCCACATTGGGTATACAGGACCTCCCAAATATGATTCTAGTCGCTGGTAATCTGCCAGTTGCTCTGAGCGCTTCATACCAGATGAAGGCTTGGCAGACTCCAATCGCTTCAGAAAAACCTGCAAGGAACACATTCATTTCACACATTTTGAGAATCCATTCTAAGATATATCTTCTCGTACCACTAAATAAATCAAACTACCTATGCAAATGTCTTGAAATTGTCAGTTTCGATACATTGTTAAAGCCATCATGTTTAATTTAAGACTTTCAGGTAATCTGACTCTGGTAGATGAGGGAATATGTTTACAGGAGGTCGGTTGAACATCAAGTGCTCTACCTGTGCGAAGGTGTTGAGCACTTAGATGTTTAGACACTTATCCATCATGCAGTGGAATCATCTGATTGTTCTCAATTCATTCTGCAGCATAACAACGACTACAAACACACAGTCAGACTCCTGAAACAGATGCTATTGGCCCCCCCCACAGAGCGCTGATCTCAACTTCATGGAGCCAGTCTGGGATCACATGAGGAGACAGAAAACACTGAGACTAAATCTACAGAACCGTGACGAGTTCTCCAAGATGGAGGAAGCTACTTGTCAAGTATACCGAGGAGAAGGCATGCTATGCTGTTTTAAAAGGGTCACACCAAATATTATGATTTGAAAAATATTCATCAGAATATTTTTGAAAGCATTCCTACTTTAAATTTAGTTAGTGGCTTAAACGTTTGATCATTGCCGTATATGCTCATAATTAAAGGACTTCTTATCTCTGGCTATGTGTTATTATGTCTGACTTCAGCCACAAAACCTAAATAAGAAGTAAGACTCACAAGCAGGAGTATGATATGAATGATGATGCTTTCTAGCAAACTGATCATGATTTACTGTATATACACTGACCTAAATGTATGACCCATTTATTTTATCCTTTAAAAAGCATCTTTATCATTTCTAATAAAATTAAGCACAAAGTAACCCTATCGTACGAATCACAATCAAATTAGGTGAATAGAAAAACTTCGCAGCACAAACATGAAACAAAAACAGTGTAGGCAAGTGGCTAAATGTCATACATGCATTCACACTCCCACATGCATGTTGTGCTGTGCAGAAATCCACCAGTTGGCAAAAACTCTATATGAAGCAATGCAACCAGCGAAAAAAGCTCAAGTACTGAAGTTCACATTCTCCAAAGATCTGCTAGATTTTACAGTCACTGCAGACAGACTTGTCACCTATGGATTTCTCCAGTGTGTGAATAATTCAAATCTCTCCCCTCTACATTAGAAAATTAAGTACTTTGTGCAACTGACCAATCTTGAAAGTGCACAACTAGTTCTACTTGTGCAGGACACATGTATGATGTGTTGGGTGGATACACTCATCACCCGGCAGATTCAGTTACTTCACTCTAAGAATAGAGAAGGCGAAATGCACGACGTAGAGAGAATCAGGAGGAAGAACAGTTTGTCCTGATAATGACTGGAACTTATTCCTCTATACCAAAGCAATAAGTATTAATTGTCTAATCAGTAAAAATGACGAACATTAGTGACAATAAAAGAAAAGAAGGAAGAGTTTCCCCTGTTTTCACTTAGAAACAGTAAAAAAAAATGGCTACTCCAAAATTAACTTGCTGAATTAAAACTGCTACTGGTCTGAACCTGTGGTTTTATGACTGCGTGGTCAAGCAGAGTGAATATAGGAGGAGAGAGGCTGCAGCTGCAGACGCTGAACTGTCTGTTAATGTCACTCTGTGGCGAGCCCGCCACCTGCTGCCGTCTGTCTCCGTCCATCCGTGTCTGCTTTCAGGGGTGACACTCTACATCTAGTATCCTTGAACATATAGTCAAACGTATTCTTTTCCAATGATCATTATCATGTTTACAACGATATTAACAATGCAGAAAAGATTTGCATTTATGTTTAAAATTTTTGGAGGAAAATTATGTATATTTTTTATTGAAGTTCCATATATGTATTTTTTTTCACTATAGTGACACATATCACAAACTAAACTTGACCTATCTTTAACTATCTTTTCATGTTATACTTAACCACCTTATATTCTATGATATTTGGGCAATTTGCAATTGTTTCATTGTGGTAAATGGACTGTATTTATATAACACCTCTCCAGTCTTATCAACCACACAAACCGCTTTACAGCAGTCATTTCTATATGCAGCACAGCTGGAGGTGCTGGGGATCAAACACCCGACACTGTGGCTAGTGGACGAGCCTCACTACCTCCTGAGCCACAGTCGCCCCATATATTAGGATGATATTACTTTTCTTTAATTAAATAATCACATTGAGATCTAGATCTCTTTTGCAAGAAAGACCAGAGAAGAGCAGAGGACAAGGAAAAACAAACACAGCCAGATATGGCAAACAGGACAAGACAATCAGAGACATACTGCAGATTTTATGGTAAAAGTTACCATAATAAATCAGTTTTGACAATACGACAAAAAACCCTCTGGAATTCATCCCATACGTTGCAAAGATAGAATTTAGTTCTCTTCTTGTTGTGTTTGAGGGCCAGCCCAATTTTTCATATAGTTCACAGTGATGAGTATGCAATGTGTTGTATTGGAGAGAGAGACAGGAATACATGCTATTTGCAAAGGGTGAGATTGACTCTATTAATAGTGTTTTTCCACACTGACCTCAGATTTGATATCAGAGCTAGATACAAAAATCACGTCTTCTCTACTACCTTCCATGGATCAGATGCTACAACTGATGTGTGCTGATGATCCCACTGAACCTTATTCTAATAAATCATTGGTCATTTACACGGATCAATCTCACTCACCAGATTCTCTCTCTCGATCCGTTTCTGATCCCGCTGCCTGTTAACTGCGCTGTAATTAAGGCGAACGGCAGGCGAGTTGCTGCCTTTATTGGTTTTCTTCTTCGCCGCACTCTGTGGTCTGGGCTCTGCAGAAAGGCGTGACAGCGCCCGAAGCAGTCGCTGGTTCTCCTGATCTATGCGCCGGACATCGATGTTGTTGAATGAGAAGTTCTTCCTGTTTTTCTGTCCAGGATAGCAGACGACCAGTCCACCTCCAAGTTGACTATCTGAACTGAGGGAGCCTGATTGATGCAAAGGAGAATGGTTTAAGTATTTTCATTTTCTTTAACAGAGTTACTGTTTTTTATGCAATGTTTAAATGGTCTTTAATTTGTCTCAAAAGTGATTCAACTTAATCTGAGGCATTTACTTTTATGCCTTTTACTGTGCATTGTCCCAGCTAAATAAATCAACAAACATTCTCACAAAATAATTTGTGATAATTTTTGTTTCTTAACTTACAGTCATCCACATCCTGATCTGAGTCCTCGTACTGACATGTATCGCTGAGGCCACTGGAGGGCACACTCTCCTGCTGCTGCTCTTTCGAGCTTTGCTCCTCTGGCTCTGTGTGGTTCAGGTCCAACGACTGCAGAGGGCTGATGTCAGGAGAGGAGAGGGGGCTCACATCTGTCACTGTATCATCCGACTCCTCTGCACAGCTGGTGGTCATGTCCCGAGATCCTGCCCCGCCCTCTGTGGACTGTCTCTCTCGAGGGGATAAAGACGACTTCATGGGTTTGTGAGGGGTGGAGGACCTTCTACAACTACAGCTAGAGCCGCTCTCTGAGTCTGCTTCCTCGGCTGAAGAGGGGGATGGACTTTGGCTAGGCAATTTTCTTGTCAGTTTTTTAGAAGATTGTGTATTTCTCCATTTCAAGGGTTTGGCATTGGATCCCGATGCTTCTTCTTCAGTCTCATCTGGACTCTGGTTGTACAGGTCCCTATCCTTTACCTCATCCAACAAAGACATGAATGTCTTATTGGGTCTTTTAGAGAGCACATTGTAATCTTCCTCACTATCACTGCTGTCACTGATGCCTTTATCTGACACAGAGGCTACAGATGATACGTTAGAAACCCTTCGGTTATTTTCTTCCTTTGACAGATGGCTGTTCTCTTTACTTCCCCCACTGCTTCTGTTGTTGTTAATTTTCTGCAGGTGTTTTTTTGTCCCATAAGTCCTCTGGGACAAACCATTATTTGCTTTTTCAGTCTGTTTTGCTTGAAGCTTCTCTTGCACTGGTGGATTCTCCCTCGTTTCCCCTCCTTCTCTGCTGACGCTACCGTCGTCATTATCACTGTCGAAAAATGAATGATCCACCTCATCTTCAACTTCACTGGAGGTGAGCATGACTCGTCTGCTCCAACCCACTGAACCTGTCGGATAGCGTGAGGATGGGGTCAATTATAGATTAAAGAACAACAGTTTTACATGATTTAGGCCATTTACAAAACATTACCTTTACTTCATAATACAGCTTACCATAGTGGTCTTTCATTTCATCCACACAACATAAAAATTATTTAGCCAACTCCAAAAACTTGCTTGTTTTGAAATCAATCCACAATAAAAAAAAGTCTAAATTATTGTTCACGACATGTGAAGTATCAGTCTACAGTTTTCAACCTGCGTCAGATGAGCAAAGAATTAAAATTAGTTATCTACAATAGATTGCACCTTAAAGCTTAAATGATTTATAACTGTTAAACTCATCGATAGAAAATAAATATAGTTTTAAGGGTAAATAACTTATAATAATTATCTATATTTATGTATAAGCTTTAGTTTTAAAATAATACAAGGTCAGTGGGAGTTGGCTTGATTTGACGATTTAAGTTTAGCATATTATTTATAATATATTTTTATGAAGGATAAGCTTGCTTTGTTACAGGCAGAGTAAATTCACTTTATATGTGTGTGATTTATTTTCTGTTTTGTCACTAGGTTTGTTGGTGTTCGGTTGTGGATGCAACTCTTTAAAAGAGTAATCGGCAAATATTTGAATAACTCAACAATCTTTTGATTCACCTTTCAAGAACGAATGCAAATAATTTGCTGGTTCAAGCTCCTGAAAGAAGACTTTCCCACTTGATCTGTTTTGTATGGCATCAGGTCAAGTTGGTCACTTGATTGAGCACAAGACCTTCATACTAACAAGGGATATTAACCATCTAGTCCTATATTCTCAAAAATAAGTTGCATATCTTTAGTAGCTAAAACAAAACCAAGCACATAGAGACGTTGCCTGAGCTTTGAGAGACTAAGGTGCACTACTGTCACTGATTTGTAATTGAGGAGCTGAAAGCTGCCAACACACTGACATGGTCTTGTGTCTCATTTGAATGAATAACAATACACTGCAACCAAAGTATCACAAACATATTTACCTGGAGATTTAGACCGACCAGGCCTTGTAATGAGAATTCCGGGTCAACAGGGACACTTTCCTCCGTACAGTACACAGCTGTGCACCCATGAAACACGATGGGAAGCCTCAGACCTTGAAATGAGTGTATTTAGCCAACTAGCTTAACTAAACTCCACCGGGTTAGCTAACTTTAGCGGCGTGGCAGCGATATCGTAGCTGACGTCGAGAGCCAGACGCTGTTTGACGTTACGGTTTTGTTCGCCTCTTCAGACACGATGAGAAGAAGAAACACACTGACCCCAGCAGTAAGGGAGAGCTCAAATCGTGGCAGCGGTAGCTCGTCGAGGCATTTCCGCTCAAATCGTGCCCGCAGTAGGTCGTAGAGGCATTTCCGGTGTCAACAGAAACGGCCGCTGATATGTAAAGGCAGCTGCCTTTGTTTCCACAATGTTAAGAGAAAGCTGCCTCTGTTGCGACAGTGTTTAGAGGCAGCTGCCTTTGTTGCAACACTGTTTGGAGGCAGCTGTGACTGTTGCCACAAGTGTTTGGGGGCAGGGACACTGTCTGAGAGCAACTAAAGCTGTTAGTGATTTATTCAATAAGATAAACACTGGTTTATGAAAGTGTATTGGATCGTTTTTTAGCTCTCGGGGGGGGGGGCTGGACTCAAAATGAATCAACATAAAGCTCCACATCTATCAGATCCATCCATCTTGGTGTCTATGGATAGGTCAGAACTTAAAGACTGTATTATCAGTATCACTTACAGTGTCTGATACTCTGCCTGAGTATACTGTGATAACTGTGATAAACCAAAGGAGAAATAAAAAATTGTATCCTTGCCTTAAAGGTTCAGTGTGTAGACTTTAGTGACATCTAGTGGTGAAGTTGACCTAGGCCCAAATGTTTTCCTTATGATGGGATCTCATAGGCATTCTCCGAGGACTCTTAGTTAAATACACTAACATCCATAAGAACATTTAAAATAGACTTATTGTTGCTCTTTGTCTGAGACCATGCTGCTACAGAACGTGCTATATTGTTACCGAGCAGGCGCATTTATAAAAGAGAGGTCCTGTAAGTAATCCTTTTAAAGTTTAACTAAACCACATTTTTTTTAGATGAAAACAAATATATCTGGATATTTAGTAGAGAAAATATTTATTTGGGAATTCGTCCGTATTTAAAATACAGTCACATAAACGAGCAAGTGGAGAAATAAAGATTCTTGGTGCTCAGAATAGTATCACTCTGATAAACATTCATAAACGAAGTATAAATCTCAGGGAATAAGTCACAAACAGCGGTAGTTGCCCTCAAACGGAGTGGCAGCAGTGGCAACTGACAGCTGCCTCAAATGTTTCTGTTGCCACCGGAAGTGCCGCTGCGAGCTGCCTCTGCCACGATTTGAGCTTGTTGTCTCTCGTGCTGCGAGCGCGGCATGGCGCCTAGTAACAACAAGACGTCACTTCCTAGCAACGGTTGCTATGCGGCAGCCAGCCGCATAGCAACCGCATTATTTTTTTGTAATGCATTTATATATATTTATTTGAACACCTTTATTTATTTATTCATACTTATTTTCATACCTTTTGCCATTTTTGTTTTCCATCCTAAGTCTTTGTTTTATTCCTAACGTGTTCTTATTGATCTATCTTATTTCATGTCTTTGATTTTATTGTAAAGCACTTTGAGCTGCATTTTATGTATGAAAGGTACTGTATAAATAAAATGTATTATATTATTATTATTGTTATAAGTAACGATTAAAAAACACAGAATACAATAAAAGTATGCAACACTTACCTGCGCTGTTCAGAGACGGTTTGTTCCTTTATCCAACACGAGAAATGAAAATTGAACAAGGAGATCCAGTAACAGTAAAAGAGACAGATGCCCTTCAAAGTAAAAGTTCAGGAGGCTCAAAGTCCTATTTGATGATATAAAGTGGCTCATTAACACTCAAAAAGCCCAGAGTAGTGAGTGACCCTGTTCTGTAGCTGATAGATTCATCATTTATTTTATCACCCTATGCAAACCATGTATGCCGAGAACTATATTAAATAGTAGGAACAAATGGACAAACAATTCATTTTCGGGACAAAGTATATTTTCTACGATTTGAGAGTAATATGTTGGATACATGTTATAATTTTCATCAAACAGATTATATTATTGGGAGATGGTAAAACTCCAAGCCAGTTTTTGAATTTTAATTTTCATCAAGAACTATATCAATTAAATTTAATCTCACATACAATTTCTCGAGTGGTTTGTGTTGTATTCTTTGATTTTCTTTTATATATAAATGCATTTTTATATATTGACTAAATATCAAGTGTCTGCCTCAACATATTGACACAAGCTGGCTTTTAAACAGTGATTTCATAGAGAGACCAAAATAAAACCCCACATTGCCGTGATTTGCCCTGACAGTCAAAAGTAAAACTAAACCAAAACTATTTAAACATACATAGGAACAGAAGCTGTGGCGGAACAGAGAAGAGGTCATTTAGTTTTTCCATGGGGATCTATTATGCCAAAGTAACTGCTCCCTCCAGTGCATCTCCATTAACAAGGGAGGGGATTATCTGGAGGCGCGTCCCCTGAAATCACAATTTGTCATGGTTTCCTCCTAATAACATAGTTAGACCTAGAAGTGACACACACTGATGAAATGCCGATGTCCTGGGACAATGGTCCTTGGAGGAATCTATCGTATAAACCTGTGTCTGGTCACTGTCATCGAATTTACATGCCAATGCAGGATGGGTAGAGATGGGGATTGAATAGGGGTATTACTGCGACAGTCCCATACAATCAACCCATGCATAAGAAACCACAAAGAGTGACAGTGTAACATTCAAAGATTTTTTTTTTTTTAAATCATAAAGTGCACATTTTTTTATGTCTGCTAGTAAGAGGAGAAAAGCATAAATCTGACTCTGACAACTGACTGGTTGTGAAAACTCAATTACAGCCAGTGATTGTTTTCCAATAAAGTCAGAGGGATCAGTGATCAGGCTCCAAAGGTTTCAGAAGCATATTCTCCACGACCAAAGTATTTGTCATAGTGGAACATTCACATGTTTCTAGGACGTCTACAGCAAAATGAGAATTACTCTAAATTAACTGTTATTCATTCACCCACACATATATAAATTACAGGAGCCTAAGCATAAGAATGAGGATAGATTTCACTTCATTTAATCTCATCTCATAGATTCTACATGTTTATAAATGAATATAAAAAAATAGTCTGTAATTGTGAGTATCAATAAAAAACTAAATCCAGTGGCTGATGTGTTATTTAGCTGTCTGTGATAGGACTATAGCAATATATTGTATTGTTTCTTAACTTTCAGAAACTCAAACTTCAAACTTTAAGAAGCAGAAGTTGTTGTTGTATGAATAAGTTTTATCAGTCAAAAATAATTTAGGATTCATATTCTATTGAGACGACTAATCTAACTAGAATGGCACTCAGAGAGCACATACCTCAGAGGCCAAGCAGTCCTGTTGGGCCTGATATAAACGGGCCTGATATTTGTCGTCAAGATCCATTAATTGGAAGATTAAAGATCCTGCTCTCCTTGGCAGAAGTAATAATCAGCTGATTGTTTTAGATCTGCAAGTTTTTAAACATTTTTAAAAAAGGAAAGAAAATATAATGTACAGTTTAATCATTTTATATAATCAGCCAAATAGAATAGTGGAACATACGTCTTTCAGCTCGTCTTCAACCAGACACAAAAGAGTTAAATTATGATGGGAGTCAGGACCATGTTTTACATCAGTCATGGTGGGTTTGTTCACAGTAACACAAAGCAACAATATTTTGAGGTTTTGTGAACCTTGAGGCATCGTATCTATCTTCAAAATAAAATAAGCCTGTTTAGGGAACATACTGTATTTCACCAGCCTTCCTTATATTAAATAATAGCGAGTGCTGGAAGTGCACATTATGATGATTATCAGAAATAACTTGAATTTGCAAAGTTGGACACATTCCTATACAGCAAACAGGATATAGTGTGACTCCATAAGTTTTCCATATTCTTTACCATTATTAAACATTGTCCACGAGACAGGCTGTGAGCTCAGATGATCTTTGGCCTTTGAGGCAGACACAGATTATAATAGGCTGTTTTATCCCAAAAGTCTGGTCCTTTCCATCCACACCAGCCCTGTGGGAGATACAAGTCACACCAAGGTCAACACTGTACACGAAAAGTTTTTTTTTTCCACACAGAGCAAAATACAGCCACTGTGGATGCACGTGAACAGTTACCTTGTCTGTGATAACCTGCAGGTCTTCTGCTCCTGTGTAATGTGGATCTAAGATGAGATAGCGGATCTGCCCGGTGGTCTCGCTCCATGTCACACCCAGAATAGTGTGAGCTAACACTCCCCCACCTGCAACACAGCACCAACTGTTAACAAACCTCTAAATCTGACTGGGAATTAAGATCCACAGACTTTGTTAGACACAACTAAATAATATTGTTACAACATAATATCGGCTTTTGAAAATGCAGAACCCCTCTTTCACTAAGTCAGGAATATAGTATTTGCATTTAAGTGAAAATTAGTTGTTTTTATGAGCAGTTAATTAAAATCTCTTAATATATACAATATACATTACCCAAAGATTACATTTATCAAATAAGCATCAATGTTTCTCATACGATCGTTGAGGCCATGAGGATAATTCACCCTGTGTTTACAGATGCTATACTAAATGTGCCTTGTGGTGATTAGACAGATTAAGATGCTGTCTAGACTCTGGAATAAATAACCTGTCAATCAATTTTGGTCCCACAGAAGGCTCCAGTCTTATATTTGGAGTTTTCAAGGGGACCCGATCCTTAAGACAAAATCCAGATCATAGATTATGTGTCTATAGATTATTATGCTATTTACATTGTTGCTGTAAATTGTAGGTATGATGATATTATAATCTTACAAAAGATATATACCCAAATGTATAGTAAACAATAAGTTATAACTATGTGCTTGTTGATTAGGTTAATTTAAACACAAAATGCTTATAATAATAATAATAATAATCTGACATTCAACTCACCGATCATGATAGGAGTTCCTTCTGTAAGGAAGTGGTTGGCCAGTTCTCTGCCTTTAGATCCCAACTCAGACCCCTGACTGAAAAGAACACAGATTAGCTGTCAGAAAAGCTGTCATTTGAACTTTATCATACACAAGGTGCTAATATGTAACCACACCTCACAAACATGATCTTGGAAGTGACTCCGAGCAGCTGGTTCAGAACCAACTGAACCTCTATGGATCCGATCCACTGACGTGATCCCACAAAGGACGACTGCTTGTCTCCAACGTCCACTAAAGCCTGTGAAACAGAGACCAGCAGATATGCAAATGAAAAACAAACAAGAGGAAAACAGGTATATTTCCTATTGTGTTGTGGTGGAGTTCACAGATATACCTGTTGGATCTCTTTGTGAGTGGGCACAGGCCGCTCTTCAAAGCCTTGCTGCTGGAACCAGGAGCAGATGGTCTGCAGGGAGCGATAAGCGCAGCCCCAGCCATTGTCATCTATACGGTCCTGCATGTAGTGGTGATAGCTGTAGATCCCCTCGACCAAGTACACCTTCAAAAAAAGGGAAAACATTATTATGGTTTCTATTTAATGCACATTTCTTGAGGAAACTGAGTGTGACAGGGTAATTAGCCGTACCTTCCCATCATCCACGGTAGGGTGTGTGAGGACCAGGTGAGGGTTGCGCAGGTAACCGTCTCTGTAGGCCTCGCTGGGAAAGTGGTACGCATTGGCTCTTCTAAAATAAGGCCTGTCATCGGGGAGCTCAAACTGTTGATGCAGCTCCTAGAGACAGAAATTTCATGCAGAATTCATTTACAAGTACAAGCTGGAGCTGAAGCTAATCCAGTGGCTGCTGGATAAATAAAAATGTTGGACTTTCTGTATCCCATTTCTCGTCTGGATGTTGTTGGGGCGATATAGACTCCACCAGAGTTGAACTCTAATATCAGGAGATGTACAAGTTGCTTGCCAGTGCATTATAGATTTTAAGGAAGCTCAGTCTGAGGTTCTCACCTTACGCTGCGTCTCTAGTTGGCCATCAGCCACTCCTGCTGGGTAAACCACGGTCACTAGTCCAATAGGCTTTGGAAGAAGAAAGTGCAGCGGCTCAGGGACCAACAGCGTCGTCCCTTTCATGTGCCGCAGGGTCACTTTCTCCATCTCACATAGCTGGTGAGTGAGCGCTTCCACAAGGCGCTCGCAGGCACTGCAACGTCAGAGCAAATATTGTTAACAGTGAGAAACGAGGAGTGCTATGTTTGGTGTCGAATATTTGAAAAGTTTGATCAGTAGTATGAATCCAGATAAAAAAATACAAAAAACATACTCTCTGATCGTGTCGTCGCAGCTTATACAGACAGCACAGTCCATGGGAAGAGTCGCCGACAGGAAGTGGGACTTCTGGGCTGTTCTGGTGAGGATGGGAGCTGAGAGGGGACCTGGGTTTGTCACCTCCATCATCAGCTGAAGGTTTATGACACTCTACATGATACAGATACAAATATGGGGGGATATAAAACACTTTAGGATGATAAGGTGTTTTCAAATATCTGAAATTATCCTGCAGCTACGGTGTGGAAAATTAGTTGGCTGATATTTTTTGGTCCATGTGATAAAAACTTGAAAAATATTCTGCAGTGTTCCAGCAACATTTCTGATCTATTGGGACATTATTACTATTTCTGTCTTGGCACTCCCACACCCTTCTCGCTGTTAGAAAAACTTACCGCTGCTGAACTTCTCCTGCCTTTCTTTTTTCCAGATTTCTTGCCAAAGCTCTCCTGCTCATCTGACCTACAGTGAATAAAAATAGAAATGACTGTGCTGCTGACGAAGAAAGAGACAAAACTACAGACTAGTCCACAAGATCAACAAAAGCTGTTACTGACTCACTGTATCCACTGATGTACGTCTTCAAACAGCGTGTCTGGGGTTATGACTTCAGGTGTTACATGTATGGCTTTGTTTGGCCAGATAACAACGGGGCTGTCACAGACCGCGAGGACGCAGGATTCAGATTTCACCTGAGAGCGAAGGGTCTCGAATGTTTCTGAGATGGCCTTGTGCATCCGAAACACTGACACAGGGACAGAGAGAGAGAGACAGTGTTAATCATTTGGACATTTAAACACAGGATGATGTGATAAAGATGAGGTCTGAAGTTACTATACATAAACATTTGTGTATTTGCAGTTTGTTGTTGTTTTTCATGTTTTATTAGAGACCCCCTCACTTAATTTAGGGTAAATCTTGAGCTGATTTCAGACATTTGCCTTTAGTAGGTAGGAGATTGTCTAGGTCAGAAAAGTTTGCAACAACAGGAAAATGTCCAGAATATTCAGTCGAGGGATGGCACCTGGGTAGAGCATGCAGGGTGCATAACATGACGCCAGGGAAATCACATGTTTGTTGTTTGTTTACAGAAGATCCACACCAAACAACGGCCCTCATGTCAAATGCTCTCGAATCTCGTTGTCTTTCCAAGTTGACATCTTCGTCAGCAGATGGCAGATCTGTGACCCAGTCACCTTAAAGGTTCAGTGTGTAAGATTTAGGTGAAAGGGATCTATTGGCAAAAATTGAATATAAAATAATCCTAGTTATGTCTTCACTGGTGTGTTTCATCTAAATTGTACGAATTGTTGTTTTCTTTTCTTGTTTTTCACAGTAGCCCAGACTGGATAAACTAAACACCTTTTGAGTTTTTATGACAACTGAAGGCCACCACAGGTTCTCTTTCATGTTTGGAAGGGGAGGGTGAGGTGAGGGGTATTCAGCTGCAACATGACACTTCACCACTAGATGTCACTAAATTCTACACCCTGAACCTTTAAAAACCCATCAGTACCTTCAGGACATGTTTATTAAGATATATAAAATAATAATAATAATTGTAATAATCTATGTAAGGACAGCTCAGATTAGGTGATGGCAAACCAGCTCATCAGCCGGAGACATCATCCGCCAAGTGAAAAACTTCATTCCTGCTCCCTGCAAGATTTCCTCTCACAGTATCTGTACTTTTACTTTACAAACTACCTCACATGCATATAGGATCAGATGAGCTAAAGATTTGTTAAAGAAAAAGAAAAAAAACACAGAAGGGGAGTGAACCCTGAAATAAAAAAAATACAAGTCGGTACCGTCTGTGGTGTCCAGGTGACATCTGAGCTCCAGCTGCCCTCTGAGCCGGAGGATGGTTCCAGTGAGGGAGGGAACAACCTGAGGAACCACAGAGGAGAAGTTAGCAGCCTGACACAGAACCAGCTAAAGACTATCACCTGCATTATCATATCTAGTGTTGAATAGAACCAGAGGAACCACAGAGAAGTTAGCAGCCTGACACAGAACCAGCTACATTATCATATCTAGAGTTGAATAGAACCAGAGGAACCACAGAGGAGAAGTTAGCAGCCTGACACAGAACCAGCTACATTATCATATCTAGAGTTGAATAGAACCAGAGGAACCACAGAGGAGAAGTTAGCAGCCTGACACAGAACCAGCTACATTATCACATCTAGAGTTGAATAGAACCAGAGGAACCACAGAGGAGAAGTTAGCAGCCTGACACAGAACCAGCTACATTATCATATCTAGAGTTGAATAGAACCAGAGGAACCACAGAGGAGAAGTTAGCAGCCTGACACAGAACCAGCTACATTATCATATCTAGAGTTGAATAGAACCAGAGGAACCACAGAGGAGAAGTTAGCAGCCTGACACAGAACCAGCTACATTATTATTATTTAGTATCAAATAGAACCAGAGGAACCACAGAGGAGAAGTTAGCAGCCTGACACAGAACCAGCTACATTATCATATCTAGTGTTGAATGGGAGCTGAGGAACCACAGAGGAGAAGTTAGCAGCCTGACACAGAACCAGCTACATTATTATTATTTAGTATCAAATAGAACCAGAGGAACCACAGAGGAGAAGTTAGCAGCCTGACACAGAAGCAGCTACATTATCATATCTAGTGTTGAATGGGAGCCGAGGAGACGCATTGAGCAAACAGGGATCAGTGGAAACAGACTATTACACTGAACCATATTCATCTGAACCAGCTCCCTCGTCAGTTTCTCCATGAATCTTCTAAACTCACCATCGTGGAGCTGAGTTCTGTCAGTTTAGGATCCGGAGGCGGACATGTCTGATGGAGGAAACCTCTGACGTGTCCGTCACCGCTGCATCCTATTGGACCACACTGACTCCACCCACTGGTGTTGCGTTCAAGGGTAGCTGGTTATTTTGGAAATGATAACAGAATGTTTATTTCTCCCTTCTTATTGACGATCAGCACTTATATTACACAGGAGAACACAAAGGGCATTTTCATCACATTTCAAGTCATAATAATGAAAACAGGACTTTGACATTTTGTTATAATAAAGACAAAAAGTAGGAATAGCATCAATATATGGTGTACTTTGTAGAAAATCATTACAAAATATTTTCGTCCAAAATTGAGAGGGTTTAATACATTTTTATATTTTGTTGTTGTAGAAATAGATTCATAATGAATAAAATGACCACTTCTGCTGTCAACCTCTCAACTATAGACTGTACAGTACATAAAGACGAATGACTGCGCCCCCAAAGTGAAGCCAAAGTGTCTTGATCGTCCTCTGGTGGTTATTTTAGGTAGTTCATACCACACCGATGTTTCTTCAAGGGCTATTTTACTCAGTAACTTTGGTTGTAATTAGTTTTTGATGCTACAAAAAAATGGGCAAAACATCATAATTGACAGCTAAAACTGATTTGTGGTGGTCGATCACGTGTTTTGACAGGACCTCGACAACTCTATCCCCCGATCGCTACTGTGCAGATTCTGGCTCCAAATGCGCAAGATAGCAGTGTTGGTATCCGAGATATTTTAGCTAAATCTCTGGATAGTGGGAGGATGCTGGAGACACGTCGTCCATCTTTCTATAGTATGCTCTAATGATAAAAAAAAAAAATAAGAATACTGGGTTTCTTGAATAGAACAGATCTGTCGTAATGTTACGAGGAAAACATTATCAAAATGTCTACTGTGAACATCCATGGTCACATCTGTACAAATAACTGAACCACTAAGTACAGTAAACACATACTCTGTAGTGGTTAGGATTCAGTAATGAAGTGTCTGTCACACAGATTAAAAGCCTCCAGCATATATGTACATAGATCATCACAAAACTATACTGTATTTTCACATTAACTGAGATATAGCACCCTGAGTAACTTAACTCTGCATCATTCAGTATATGAGCAGACAACATTGAGACAATTCCTATTTTGTCATCTATTGCTCTTCATTTGTCATATATAGCTTACTTCCATATTTAGATTTTTAAGAGAAATAATGTAAAATATAACAGAATCTTTTGGCACTTGACGGTGGGACATGTTAGACGTACATTTGGGGCAGAGTAATAGTAATGATAAAAACAACTATGGGCTGTAAAAATCAAAATAATTTTCCAGTCATACTGCCTCCTGCTAATGAGCGTAACGTAAAATCTCCTGTGGGGGTGCTGTCTGTACATTACCAAGTGTGTTCGGCTTTAGTGAGGCATACTACATCTAATTATTCCAGCATCAGTGCCCAAGTCTCCCATCTTACGCAACACTTGAAAACATGCATCAATATTCTTGTTTATTTTATCTTTTTGTTCAGCTATCTATTTTAAAAAAATAATTATTTACATCTTTTTGCACAGGGATGAATAATTCAAAGGGATTAATACATAGAATGAAAAATACAGTGGAAGCTGTTTCTTGGTACATTTCGTATTTGCCCCAGGCTGTTACATGGCAGCCATGCATGCAAGCCGAGCGGGCGGGATGAGGACACAGGGTTAGAGACACTGTACTGTATGTGGTTATTATGCATGTTAGAGGAGGATGCTTTCTAACCATCGTCGCTTCTAGCAAACATCACCACGAAACACTCTTTGAACTCAACAACCTCGAAGGAGAAATGAAACGATCACCAAAAGCTTCACTTGAAGTAAAAAAAGACAATTCAGATAACAGAATGTATTTACCTGCTTTTGCTCTGACAAAGAGAAGTATCTGTAAATGAAAGGCCTATCATACTTGAATATGTAAAAACCTATTGACTATTCTTATTGATTGTGTCACAGTAAAATAAGGGCAATGTCAGAAAGCAGAGTTGAAATTGATTTTAGTTTTTGCTCAGTGATGTTCTAGTGTAATGTTTCTTCTGGAAAAAGTCACGATGGGTTTGTTAGAATCTGCAAAAAAGAGATGAGATAGTTTGTGCAGTACTGGGCCTGTGGCGTGGCAGTATGGGCAAATGCCAGGGGGCGCCCTCCAAATGAAGGGGTACCAGAAATTATAGAAGAAGAAAGAAATCCAAATAATTAACTTTCACTACTTTTACCTCTGGTAAGGAGGTTATTTTTTACCCCTGTCCATTTGTTTGTTGATTTGAATAATTTTATATGAGCAAGATTACACAAAAACAACAGAACAGTTTTCCATGAAATGGGACCAGGGCCAAAAAAGAACCAATTCAATTTTAGTGCAGATGCGGATAAAGTGGCAGATCCAGGAATCTTTTTTTAAAACTCTTTTGTTCACATTCCGAGTTAGGGCTTTTTGCAGCATTTTTGTTATTTTCCCAGGGAATGTTCCATGGAACTTGAGGGATAAATTCAGACATGTCCATGAGAGATATTAATGAGTGTGTGCAATTTGGTGCAGATTCAAACAAAAGCCCAGATCTAGTGAGTTCAAATTTGGTACATTTATATACATACCAGTGTCGAAGATTTATGAAAACTAATCTAATACTAACATGTCTAAAACGTGCAAACTCCAATGCTCTTAATTAGACTTAATTCAGTTACCTGACCTGAAACATGATATGCTTCATATATTATCAATTTAAAAATCAATACCAATCATCTGAAGTTTGTGAGATTTGACCGATTTAACTGGCCTGTAGTTTTGGGACTTATGAACATTCTAATGAAAACCATATTTTAGCTACATATGAAAAACAGTTATTGTGATATTTTGAGACACAATAGTTTCCAGTATCTCATGTGCACACACAGACTTTTAATCTAAACATCCATTAAAGGGCTTCAAGTTGAAATCTGCCTAAAAGTTAAAGAAACTGTGTGTACATTTTAACTGTCTGAGGTCATGGCTGTTACGTTCCTGTGGACTTAGTGCGCTGGGTTTGATTTGTGATGAGATTATCTATCTCTCTGCGTATCATCAACAGAGTGGATGGTCCTTTGGGGAGTGTGTGCCGGGGACTGAATAAATGGAAACTCACGTTACAAATACACATTCATCATATGCACATAGACAACGTTTATCCTTGGATTCCTTTGGTTGCATAATAAATATGTGACATGAAATTAGTGTAGTTTGAATGAAACACAAATAATATTTGATTGTGATGGAAAAGTTAAAGAGGACTATTATAAGTGATGACTCACTCAAGGTTTTACTACAAATTCAATTCATGCTATTTAGGTTTTTTGTGGTAGTATTTGGCAGTGCTATGGCAAAATGATGCAGATTAATATCAGTGATATATATAAACTTCAGGATTTAAAGATGACAAATGTGTTACAACGCAGTTTGGGATTATAGAAGCAGTGTCGATGATAAAAATAGTTTAAAATAGCATAAAAACAAGGTTAGAGACTCAGTAGTCAGATGACCATGTTGTATGAAACATTTCTGGCTGTAAGCTTTCAAACTGGCCATTCAAACATTCCTTCTTATTTCACTTTGAAATTAAGGGATGGATTTGGACGGAACTTGATTCTGCGATTAGTGAGATGATGAAGAACCTTACTTCCAGCACCTCCTCTTTCTCAGGATTCAGATTATCAGTATGGACATATTAGACTCAGGCTCAGGGTCTCGAGAGGTCAGGGGGCCCCTGGGCCCTGCAGAGACTGTGTATGAAATGACTGTAAGTATTTCTTGTTTGGAAGATGCACCGCTCAAAAAGACACAAATATCAGAAAAAGTTGCACAACCAGTACAAAGAGACAAAAATGACCATACACAAACACAAAAGATACACAAAACAACACAAAAGAGACACAACATGACTTTAGAGACACACAAAATAACCATTTTTATGATGACTATGAAGACAAAAATTACTTTGAAGAAAACTAAACGAAGAAACACAAAAATGGCTACAGAATGGGATTATGTCAAGTAGTTGATGTCTATCTCTTTCAGTCGTGGGGTCTCATATCAGAGTGGTGGGGTCTTTGGGCTCCATCCCCTTATATTCCATCCATGATCAGTCATATCTACCGTCTTGTTCAGTTTCCATAAGTGACTGAAATGTTCTTTGAGGACAAAGAGGAAATTGGCCTGTGCCCAATGATTCCTGCAGTGTGAAACAGATGCTTCAGAGTTTATCGTCTTCACCTTCAGCTCCAGTTGTGTTTTACTCTCCAGCTCAGAAAGAATACAACAATTAGACTCACAATAACACAAAGCCAACACTACAACTGTGAGACTTTTCTCCCTTGGGACTGAATTCACTGGCTCACCTTGGCTCAGATTAGAAGGTCCATGTTGTAAATAATCCAGACAAAGAGGTTTGTTCATGCCGGTGCAGCTGGTGCCGTCTCCTCTGGGTCCTGGTGAGAGGCAACAAAAACAGCTGTCACCTCTGTGGTGACAGATGTGACGCTAAGACCTGAGGACGGCCTGTAGATCTCCACACTTCACCTGTAATCGCTTCTCATCAAATTTTTACACACGCTCTTCAGAAATAAATGTCTATTTACTGTAGGTCTTTTGAGTAATAAGTTCACTTTAAACTAAGATGAGAGCAGAGGCTGTGAGGCTCAGTGTTCCTGTCTGTCTGGTGGCACCTGGAGGTTGCAGATTTTCTTTATCGGAATTTTTATTTTGATTATTTACAGAGAACATCTTAAAGACAGACACGATAAACTTGATCACCCATGGCGCCACATGAAAGGATCCCCCCCTTTATCTCTAACCTATAAACATGTCAATGTTTATAGCAGCTTCCGGGACCGGATCCAGAGTTTTTCTGCAAGAAATGACTCCAACTCCTGAGTGACAAAGCTGTTCATTATTTAAGCCCTGAAATGGATTTATTATGTCAAACAATGAAATCGCTCTTTTTCAGCCCAAACAAGGCCAGTGAGCAGAACCTCAGACTCATCGTGGCCAATAAAAGCTGTTTTTGACACAAATGTTAAAAATGATCCCTCAACATGTCTGATCAAGACCCAAACATTTCCTCAGCACTTTTGAATTAAACAAATCAGAGTCGATTCATGTTGCACTTCAACTTGCAACCGAACATTGTCAGTGTATGTTGTTCGTTGTCTGTGGCATAGACATGTAAGAATAGAAAACATGCTGATATATGAGAAACATTCCTTCATTGTCATTGCACTGACATCAATAGACAGAACATGGATAACTATTTTCTCATTTAAAACAGTAAAGTTTGCTATTGCAACTCTCCTGTAACACTGTTGGACTTTGCTATGTAGCTTTTAAAATTGCAGAACCAGAGATGTCTTCTTTTGTTAATTCTACAGTCTTCATCCTTGTCAGAACCTGCTGCCTACATTACCCACAACACCACTCAACTACCAACTCGGTCTTCCCATTTTTCAGATTTTCTCATGTCAATATAGTCTGAAGACATCACACAGGGTTCCACAATTCCTATGACAATAACATTCCACTTACAACAACAATTAAAGGACAAAACATTCAACACATTTATTTCAAATGAAACTAATTGTTGCCTGTAGCCATGATTATAATTAGCAGAAATGTGGATTAGTAGTGTTTATGTGTCTGACTTGGAAGACTGAAAAAAAAATGGGCTGAATGGAGATGGTGCTGTGGGGGGTTGTGGGTCTGTTGTTTGATTTATAATCTTCCAGACCAGATAGATAGATTTTCAGGTGTTGTATAAGGGGAATGCAGGAGGGAAGCTGTAGGTGATGTAACTTTATATATATACATTTCGGTAGGTGTGTGTGCATGAGAGAGAAAGAGACAGACAATAGAGAAACAAAAGAATTAGAAGAAACTTAAAAAGCCGAATGTAAAATGAAAACAATAGTATCCTGTCCCATCAATAACACAACAAAGACCACATCCTCATTGTGCACTACAGGCACGTATACACTCGACATCCTGGATATAATAGGAATATGTTTATTCCTCTCTGTGAGACCAGTTTCATATGATGGGAGCACAGACTGTATATGGGACCCAGTCCAGCGTCTGATCTAAATAATAAAAAGTCAGTTGCATGCGAGGAGTCGTCTGGAAATAATTTCTCCGTGCTGATAGGTTGTTCAGCTACACCAGCCCCACTTGCGCATGGATTGGCCTGGTGCGCTCTTCTCTCCCCCCTCCAGTTTCTCATTGGCTTTTGGTAATGATAGTTCTTGGCCATCATTTGCCCATGCAGTTTTTTTTTTTTCAATGAATATATTGTATGTGGTCTTGTGGCTCTGATGCTGCCGATCATTTGAATCGGCGGAGCACTAGGAGCAGGAGGAGCAGGAGGAGGCGGAGGAGAGGTCTCCTGGATGAGCGCACCAGATGATGGAATTTCTCCCGGAGACCGCAGCTGCTGCTCGACCAGAACAGTCCCCCTCCGAGATAAGATAGAGAAGAGCCGCAGAAGAAGGAGAGGAGCCTGCCGGCGGTGCCAGGCTGCAGCAGGGGGGAGGAAAGATGTTCTGCGCGAAGCTGAAGGAGCTGAAGATATCCGGAGAGTGTCCGTTCTCCAGCGGCGCCAGGAGGAACGAGCTGGGAGACTTTGAGGAGCGCGCAGGTGACGCCGCGGATCTATCGCCTATTTCTAAGGACGTGCACGGGAAAATTGGCGAGGACGTGCCGCGACCCAAGCCGAGCAGAGGCAAAGTTAACCTGCACACACTTGGGGAGAGCATCCGAAAACTGGCATGTCCTGAGGTGAGAAAAATATGAATATTCACTGGCCTAGAATAGAACAAATTAATAAATCACATTAATTTGATTGTGCAATTTGTGCCCTTGCACCACCACCGCCTGTTCATCCCCTTGAATTAAAGATAATCCTGCTTTTCTTAATTATCTGTCATAATTAAAGCTGCATTAATAAAGTGTGGCCAGACAATGACCTTAAACTTGCTGAACACTTTGCCATTCAGTTTCACAGACTGCACGCTGCCCTCCATCGAATGATGAGACTCAACAGGGACCCTGAAAGGTAACATTTGTTTTTCTGAAACATCCACGCCAGCTGCACTCCTCCTCCTAGACAGACACAATAACTACTATACAGCTACTGTAAATTACAGGCCCCTATACCACTACCACCACAGCATGTGCTCCTGTAATACCAGTAATGATGCTGAGATGTTACAGCCTCATTTGACCCTCTGTTGCACAAGATTTCGTACAAATTTCCCCTGTCGCTCTCTCACTACCAGACAGAGAGTAATGATGACAACAACAACAAGGTGTGAGGCAGACTCAGACTGCTGCGGAGACAACATTACACAATCGTCTGAAAAACCTAGTGGAAATAACAAGCAGACATTGGAGTTTTCACGATAAATGTATCAATATTGTCATATAAGATGTAGAGGTAAAATGATTAGCAAATCAGCAACTATTTTGATAATTTATAAATGTTTAATCTTTATATTTAAGCTAAAATGGCAAAACATTTGTTGGCTGCAGCCTCTAAAACGTGTCCGATTTCAGCTTTTTTGGTTATATATGACTGATAACTGCATATTTTGGGTGTTTTGGCCAGACAAAACAAATGAGCCTGAGCTGGGAAATCAACGTGCATTTTTCACTTTTTCACGAGTTAATTGAGTGTAGATATTTGGCAGATTAACAGATTGTGAAAATAAGAGGTAGCTGCAGCTCTATTTTGATGTTTTCCCGAATACAGTCCACCGAGCACTGGTTCCTGTGTCTAAATCTTTCAAATTCATTGTCTCTCCAGTCCAACAATTTGCTGCACAGGCGATCAGAGTTGCAGCGAAGAAACAGAGCATTTAGTGGAGATGATCAACATTTACTCAAGTAAAACAGGTACAAACATTTGATTATCCTTTTTATACTTCTGGGTATTGTGAGCTTTCCTCCCATCTTCACCTGCTTCCCTTCATGTGTCTTCATGACAGCAATCCCGCTGGAAGCGTTGAAAGTCTCTCTTGGCGTGGAGCTCTTCAACATGTGTTACGAGGAGGACGGACACATTTTGCGGGTGGTGGGGGGAGCTCTCCACGACTTCCTCAACAGCTTCAGCGTCTTGTTGAAACAGAGCAGCACGCCGCCCAACCCGGACAGAGGGGATTGTGTAAACGAACCTTCAGTGCTGTGCTTAGACAAGGATCCGGGTCTGCTCACTGTCTATTTCTTCAACCCCCACCCAACCACTCAGCTTTTTTTCCCTGGAGTCATCAAAGCTGCTGCCCGCTTGCTGTATCACACCACGGTGGATGTGTTGATGGACCCCCCCAGTGCTAATGACAGCATCTTGCAGGCCAGCCCGCAGCCCAGTCTTCTGTACACAGTTGTCGTTAAGGATGCTAAAAATCTGAGCCCCAGTCCGCTGAGGGCTTCCTCAGCTGGGACCCTTCCTACCACTCTGTTCTCCACCATTTTCCCCTTCCATCTGATCCTGGACCAGGACCTGGTTCTGGTTCAAATAGGACATGGCCTCAGGAAGAGACTGAGCAGGAAGGATGGACTGAGGCGGTCCACTACCTTCCAAGAACACTTCTCTATCGTCTGCCCGCAGATCAAATGTACCTTTCAGGGCATCCTGACCATGCTGAACACCCAGTTTATCATTCGGATCAAGCATGGAAGCACAGATAACACGGGGAAGGTATGTTGATATATCTGTGAGATATCCATAAAAAAGTGACGTCACTGGCTAATGAGGCAGAAAAGGTCTTCTGGTCAGAGTCTTAATATTAAATCAAATAAGACAGGAAAAAAAAGATCTGGCTATTTATAAGCAGTCTGGCTTATTAGTGGTGTAGTTGGCCTGAGGTAGAGATCAACATTATACCCCCAGTGGAGATCAGAAGCAAATGTCAAACCATTTTACCCATCAAAGGCCCAGCCCTGCTTGTGCTATTTATGTAAGGGAGCACAGCGATTGGTCGCCAGGACATGAAAAAAAGTATCAGCGAGTCAACATGACGGTGGTGTAATAACTAATGACATCCAGTCAGAGAGGATTCCACACGAGTCATCCAGTGGTAGTTTTATCTTAACCTTTAGTGAGTCCAGTTACAACAGGTAAAACATACATGCACAAACAGTCCTCTTCAATTCAATCAAGCTGCACCAAATTGCACACACATAGAAATCAGTGGAATCAGATTTTTTTTTATCAACATCCATGCATTATTCTCTGGGAAATTAGTGAAAATATATATTTTTTAAAAACAACGACATAACTTCCTTGGTGGAAGTAATCAGGAAGTGGATGAGGTAGTGTCTCCATTTCTTCCATCTGGGGTTGACGACGTATCACCCTGTTAGCAAGTCCACTAAACACAAATATGACTGACATATCAACTGAAATGGCACATTCAACATTAATTACATTAGAATTTGAAAACTACTGCTGTAGCTGTACTTTTTCCTGTAGCTCTTGAAGAAGACTAAGTGTCTGCTGCTCAGTCAGACTGTAATAGTATAAATCAAACCATTAGATTGATGACAGCGAGTTATTAAACACACATGATCAAGTATTCATTATTTCCAGGAAAATTGACTGAAATGTCAAAACATGCCATATCTTGAAAGGTAACGTTGATTTACAAAACTGCCGTATTGGCTCCGTTAACTGGATCTGCAGCTACATTTTATTTAATTCAATGGCCGATGCCCCACCCCCACTCCTGCTGACAACCAAACAAACTTGATTGAGGTTCTAATTACACTAATCATTAGCATTTGGATTCAAATATTCAGCATTCAAAGTAGCATAAAACACTAATGCTAATGTCTAGCATATCATTTTACCCATCTTTGGTTAGAGTACTAGCATGATAACATTTCCAAATTAGCACAAAAACACAAAGTCAAGGTTTCACCAGCAGCTATGAATGTGTCTCCCAAATTGAATGGCAATCCATCCAACAGTTGCTGAGATGTATCGCTCTGAGTCGCAAATACTAACCTCATGGTGGCGCCAGATAAAAAGTCTGCATGTCACAAAAGTTGCTATATTCCTCCTCTGGGGACCATGAATGTCTGTACCACACATCACGGCAATACATCCAATAGTTGCAGAGATATTTCAGTCTGGAGGAAAGTATTGGACTTGACCAGCTGTCTTTGCTGCTACTGTGACTAATGTAAATGTTGACTCTGATGGGACTTTTCTGTTTTTTTTAAACGTGTATTCCCTGCAACATAAATAAGCTTTTGGTTGTGTTTAGTGTTGTGGGTGACAGACAGCTGCAAACAGCTGCTGTCTCACCAATAACATGCAAATGGAACGTTTGCTTTACTTTGCTCTGTTTACATGTCTCAGTCTCGAGGGAGTTTATGTATATACGTTGCTTATTTTTTAAATGCAAAGATGCCACAGAGAGAAAAAACATTATTTTTATTCAGTTGTGGGAAATTTGTTCTTAAAGAAAACAGTAGAGGAGCAGGGGGTGGGCTATATACTGCAGTAATCGTAATCAATCTTCTTTCAACAAAAGAAGTTGTTGAGTTGTGAGGACAGTTAGACCAGTAAATGCACTTTTCTCATCATATCCTTTTTCCTGTCAGCTCATGGATCTTAAAGGTCAGATGATCTTCGTGTCAGAGTCCAATGCCATCTTGTTCCTGGGCTCCCCGTGTGTGGACAAGCTGGAGGAGCTGACCGGCCGCGGCCTCTACCTGTCAGACATCCCCATCCATAACGCGCTGCGTGACGTAGTCCTGGTCGGTGAACAGGCCAAAGCCCAGGACGGTTTGAAAAAGCGTCTGGGGAAGGCGAAGGCAGCCTTGGAGCATGCTCACCAAGCCCTGGAGGAGGAGAAGAAGAAGACAGTGGACCTCCTCTTCTCCATTTTTCCCGGCACGGTGGCGCAGCAGCTGTGGCAGGGGCAAACGGTCCAGGCCAAGAAGTTCGACAGGGTTACAATGCTCTTCTCTGACCTTGTGGGCTTCACAGCCGTCTGCTCGCGCTGTACCCCGATGCAAGTGATCACCATGCTCAATGAGTTGTACACCAGGTTTGACCACCATTGTGGGGAGCTTGATGTTTATAAGGTAGGTTAATGGACCGTACCGTGAGTGCATAATTGTTATTGTAAATTGTAAACGTTCTTACGTAATTGTAGCTTTCGTAAAGAGCATTTGGGGTTGTACATGCAATATTTATTACCACTAGATATCGCACTACCACCAGCATCTTGAACCAAAACAAATATTTCTTCAGCCACACTTCCACCCTCCCCGTGAGTTCTGAACAAGGTTTTGCGTTTTAGTCTAAAAGCGAATTTATGCTACGAAAAGAAATATGCGTCTTTGTAACCTTGTTTAGAAAGGTGCTATACAAATAAAGTTATTATTTTTTTGTATTATTATTTGGCTGCCCCACTCTCGAGTTAGCATGGCTAGCATTTTTAACCGAGCCATGGTGGGCTGTGCTGCATTTAACCCATAACATGCATAAAAATAAGGTGTAGCACTGGTGTTAGTGGTTTGACAGAACTGTGGTGGGCAAGCGTCGGTGTTTGTGCTGCTCTGAAAGACATCAAAATACAGAAAAGGGTAAAACGTTATCACGACTGGAGCTTGAGTCTCACATACATTTATATAACCTTTAAACCACAGTGTGATGGATAAAAAAGGGTAATAGCAAAGGGTACATCAAATAATTTTTTTGCAAATTCCACAGATCTGAAATTTATAAGTTTTGCTTTACAAATTTAAACAGGTTGAAAGGACTGTAACTCAGCCACCTACCTTAGTGTCTGCCAGAGGCTGTTAATCTACAGGGAGGTTGGATAATATAATCAAAGTGTCACAGAGCCATAACAGACAGAGCAACATGTTTGACAAATATCTCGTAAAACACTAGGAAGTCCGAGGTTCCTTCAGGTCCCTGTTTCCACTCCACATGCACGAGCCTAAAAATAGTTTTCCTTGTCTCATAGCCGTCTTGGCCACATCGCTCCAGACTGCTCTGCGGTGCAGATTTACACGTACAAACGCGAAGAAGAGGAAGACAAAACGTTTCTGGACATTTTAATATGACCGAGGATCAAGTGCTATTAGAATTTAAGTGTTATTATTCCTTGTTTCTTGCCCCCTGTCTTGTACAGCAAGATGAACAGCGAGTGAGATTCTTAATCAAAGACATTTTGATGAATACCCACTTCACATTCATTATTCTGTTCAAGGTTCATTGTCTTCATGGCACAGTTCATATTAAATACAGTTTAACTCCCTGGATAAACAAAGCTAGAACAATATGATCTCAGATCCACAAAAAGAAGCATTGGACTGTGGGTGGAGGGGGGAAGCACAAACAGCGTCTTTATTCTGCCTCAGCTGCCGGGTTAAAAATAATTTTAATGATCCTCCACTGTGTTCAGGTGGAAACCATTGGTGATGCATATTGTGTCGCCGGGGGCTTACACAAGGAGAGTGAGATGCACGCCGTCCAAATTGCACTCATGGCCTTAAAGATGATGGAGCTTTCAGATGAAGTCAGGACGCCAACTGGAGACCCAATACAGGTGAGAGTCAAGTACTGCAGGGGGTGATACTCCTCATTCCACCTGACTGTGTAACTCCAACAATCCAGTAGAGTTTGATATAAAGACTTTAAAAAAAAAAAAAAAGAAATGTTTCTCATTTGAAAGAGAAAAAAATGTATGAGAGTGAATGAAAGTTCATTTAAGTCAAAATACATTCTTAGACCTTTGTTTAATAAGTAATAGTTATGCTTTCGATTAATGGTGTTGACTCATTTTTTTTATATTGATTAATTTCCAACCCCAGCAGTTGTAATAATACAAATAATTGGATTAATCAAGAAACCAAAAATCGACATGATGCTTTAATGTGTTTAATATACAAATGATTTGAGTTTTTGTCTTACTTCGAAGGCAGGATTGTGAGTCGCACTGCCTGCAGACGTGTGCACATTTAATCATTTAGTCCAATACGAACAAAATGGGGACCCACTCATAAAAGCCCTGGTACCAGTGGTCAAAAGCTCCACAGGATACTTTTAAAGAGCAGTAAATAATGTATTAGTCCAGGACTATTTTCAACTGCAGATTTGGAGAGCTGGTGAGTACATGTACAGCAGCAGGGCTGAGTTTATGCCTTCATGTTGGGTTCAAGATTCTTTTTGCTGATGAATTTTGACTTTACAAGCGATTTGTTGATAATATGAAAAATATGGAATCATAATTTGAAAGCATCTGTTTTATCACGTGAAGCAGAGAAATTGATCTGCAGATGCAAAGCAGGGTAACTTTAGAGCTACACTGGTTTAGATAATCTGATAAAATATCTGTTGATTAATAAAAGACAAGCAGAATGTGTTGAATGCCTTTCTTTTTTCTAGATGCGTATTGGCCTTCACACTGGTTCAGTTCTGGCTGGTGTAGTCGGGGTGATGATGCCGCGCTACTGCCTTTTTGGGAACAACGTTACTTTGGCCAACAAGTTTGAATCGGGCAGCCAACCCAGAAAAATCAATATCAGCCCTACAACCCACAGGTGAAGTTTCAAATAACAGATTTTAACTACCCAATCTTGTTTGGTGCTACTTGTTCCCAGAGGCGATTGATGCAGAGAGTTAAAAAACTGTGTTTCTTAATCTGCCACATTGTTTTTAGATTCATGTTTTCCTCGTGTGCTGTTTGTCCCAGATTGCTGGAGCATCGGCCAGAGTTCGTCTTTGTTCCCAGGAGCAGGCAGGACCTTCCGGCCGACTTCCCAGAAGACATCCCTGGTGTTTGTTACTTTTTGGAGGCGTCCTTCAAAACGGACTCAGAAATGAAGTCAAGCTGCTGCACGGCCCAGAAATGTTAGATATCAAGAAATATAAGCGTGTTCAGTGAATACGGTGTAAACACCTGTTGTCTTTGGTTGTTTGGATATTGATGATATTGTCCATCAGTCAATCTCTCGCAGCCGCTTGATAACAGAGATGTCAGTTTGCTGTTAAACATGAGTCTCGTCTCTGTACAATTATCTGTTTGTATTGTTATAGTGGAAAGAAACACTCGCTTCCTGCATTTTTCTTCCAGAATGAGTCATCTCTCCAAAGTGTTCTCCGCGCTCCCAGCACAGACTGTCAATAAAAGATTTTCAGACAATTTCTTTTAACAATACAGCATTGTAGAGGTATAACATGTAGACAGAAATGGTGTTAGCTTTCTTTGATTTGCAGATTTGTAAAGAAATGTATACACATCATTTTGCATAATGTAGATATGATTCAGAAATACATTCTGGATGTTGATTCTCAATGTGATGCAGTTTAACGGAGTCGTTGTTTTTGTCGAGATTGTTGTCTGTAAGTGTCTGACTGGTCCATTCACGTCTGTCCAGCCTGAGTACCTGCTAAAGCACCTTGGTCTGCTGGGACGTAAGACAAAATCTAGATTCAAGATAAAATGACTTTGTGTGCATCAGTGGGAAAGATTTCATGACAAATGATATGGAAACGCTGAAGCAAATTTTACCGTTATTCAACGAGTTAGGATGAAATAAAGTGATGTAGAGTAGATTCAGGTGCCTTATGGGAACTGTATGGGCAGGATCAGAGATGTTAAAAATGTCAAGCTGGTTATTCTCTGTTAATTTTACCAGCATACCCCCCCCCCCCCCCCCCCCCCGATATGGTTCAATATGAATTCACATGTCAATTATTTCTTCCAGAGGTATGTGGTCCTATATATTTTATATATTCCATTTATTAGACGAAAGCATTCCAATTCAATTTTCCTAATAGAAGTAATGTATTTTTACTTTTTACCACTCTACACATGTTTATACTATATTTATTACATGAGTTTCACAGCACTCCTTTCCCATATAGAGGAAATATGAAAAACAGAAATACAATGAATGTTCTACTATCACTCATAATGATGTGCTTTAATCATTGTAATGTAATCAAAACGCAATAAATATTGACATTAACAGACGTAAGTGACTGGCTCCACACTGTTTAGAGTAGTATTCTATAAATAAATAAAAATGTAATGGCTATTTACATAAACAACTATTATATGATATAAAATGGTGGACAGTAACCGAGTATATTATATTTCATGTAAGTCATGTAAATACAAATACAATTTTAACTTACTTGCATTTACAGTGCAAAATATTTTAGTTTTTAATCTACTATGTACTTTTATGTGACAGCAGTTACAGGATACTTTGATTTGACATGAAAACCAAAATACATAACATATATAAGATGCATTCAAATATATGAATATGCATTTTAGATATTACATCATCAATAACGATAATAGTGCAACAATGAAATGTGCCTTTATATTTTGATATTCACTCGTAATAATACACATAGTGATAACTTGTACTTTTGATACTTATTTTACTTTTATTCAGTAAACTTCTAATGTTATTTCAATGATACATTTTCAATGCAGGACTTTACTTTTTTTTTTTATAAAGATAAATCTAATTACATCATACAAATGTTTCTAAATAGTCATGTTGCCATGCAAATAACTTTTTACGAAATAAAGAATAATATCAAAAATACTAAAATTATATATCTAATATATAAAATATATATCGTAAAAATACTATTTTCTAATACTAGTTAATACTATATTATATGATAGAATTAGATTTATATTTATAAATATTATTATTTTTACAAGAATGAATGTGAAAACAGTTACTATTTTAAAAACACTTGTACTTTTCAGATATTTCATGATGTTTAGCGTCAGAAATACACAAACTATGAATAAGCGGAAATCTCAGGTTCGCCAGCATCACTGTGACAACGGCAGCTGCGTGCTCATTGGCCAACAATCCCTTACGTAAGAGCAGCACTGCGCCGCTATTGGCCAGACTCACTGTCAGTCACGAGGTGAAGGGGGAAAGAAAGGGGGAAGGGGGCGTGGCCTCAGAAACAGCAGCTGTAGCAAACGATGAAGGTTGAGTCACAATCATCGGGTTTTATCGCAGAATAAGGAGAAAGCGGAGCCGCTGACATTATGGTATGTTACCACACACGTTGTATTGTGTCTATAACATATTGTGTTTGTGTGGCGACGCGTGGTGATGGACATTTCCTGTTGGTTCTGTCCACTGTGAGGCAGTTACACAGTATTTAGTATTTGCTGTGCTGTGTATTAACAGGTGAAATAGATCTACAGCAGGATGTAATCTAAGTATACATGCATGTGATGTGAGTTATGTATGTGTGGGGGACAATTTGCATTGAATGATACTGACGTTGCTCGTGTTTATTCCCAGTATGGATTTGTGAATCACGCCTTGGAGCTGCTCGTTTTGAGGAATTATGGACCGGAAGTGTGGGAGGACATCAAGTGAGTTCATCTGTGGATCCTGTGTTTACTGATGGTCCGGGGATCAGGCTGAGGCCATCCACACCACAACACAGATATATACAGATACAGATATATACAGACAGATCTCAGACAGGCCTGCTGGACAGAGAGCTGCCTCTCAGCTCCCACTCTGCCAGTGACAGGGTGTCAGCAGGTCCTGACATCTCCTTTCATTGTAATGATTAACCTTCATTCTCTACAGGCTCACACCGACACCCAGATAACATGAACACACCACATTTAGAACGAGTTCCCACAGAACATCCAGTAGGAGGCTGCAACAGCCAAAGACCTTATCAAGACTTAACGTTTAATATATATTTATAAAGCTGATGCAAAGTGAGGAGGGCTAACTCACGTTTGTTCTACCTCAGCTTCATACATGTTTTGCTGTTTATCCAGTGTTTGTTATTCTCGGCTCATAAAGTTTAAAACAACAGCAACCTTCACTCAAGAGCTTAAGTCAATCTTTAAACTAGAAATAAGAGTAAGAATAATCATCAACCATCATATATATGGACTTTTGTTGTATTGCTATTGATGAAAAGGATATTGCGATAATAAGTTTAATTGTTTAATTGCCCAGATTACTCACTCAATTAGAAGTCTTGTCACAATAATTTGAGAAAATAAACAAAGTAAAGTAAATACGTGCAAGTATGGTCAGATAAAAATATATTATGTAAAAATGTTTATGCAGAAAATTGTCAGTGAGAATTAAATATGATTATTGTTACTGATGCATTAAAGTTAACATTTTAGATTTGTAGCTTCTTTATATGTTGTTTGGTAGTTTCATGGGTAACAATGTGTTATATAAAAAAAGGGTTGTTTTTGCTTGATAAATTTAGTGGAGTGAAAAAGGGAAATATATTAAATAAATACAAATATTAATCTTAAAAATAAAGTGAAGCAGAGAGTGAAAAATAACGTAGAATATAGTTTTCAATAAAAGTAGAGTGAGTCAGTTACATTCCACCTCCGTAAAGCTGCTTTATGTTAGTTGGATTCTTGAAGCCAATACAGACGATTATCACTGTTCAGTGAAAAACAAGCATGTCCCTGTTTTTGCTTTTTCACACAAACTATCAGACAATGCGTTCCTTCATGTGTTGACAAGTTTACTCCCCTTCTCAAGATAAATTTAACAACTTAAGAACATGTTGTTATTATCTAGTAATTGCAGTGTCAAAGAGCTGAGAACTGGAATGTTTTCTGAGCTCATGAAAAGTTAACTTTTTGGAGATATTGTGGATTTCACAGGATAATAGTATATGTATCATTTAGAGGGAGAATGTGGCACATCGCAGTCCAACAGATAGTAAAAAGAATAAAAACCTTAATGGAGCAGAGGCACTTCAACGTGTTTTATTCTTAGTGATTAGAATCATCCTGGCCAGTTACATCTTATAGGATTGATAGCATTCCATTCTCCAGTGTAACGCTAACACGTCATTTTTTCTACATGTTAAAACACTTTGCCCCATCGTAGTTTATTTTTCATCTGTAGTATCAGCTGCCCTCAACTTGACCCTGCCGGAGAAAGAAAGGAGGAAAACACAGCAGCAGCTGCCTTGTGTAAATGTTTTCAAGCTTCTCCAGCCACCACAAAAAAAGAAAAATATATACTGCTGCACAGCATCTCCGAATGTAACTCATCGTTATTTAACGCACGATTTATCATGTTTGGTCTGTTTTCCGACTTTGGAAATGAATTTTTATTTTCTTTCCGAAAGCTTTCAAGGCTTGGTATGTTTTTCCAGCTGGTACAGGTTGTGATAAGATGGCGGCTGCTGGTCAGGCCTGTAAATCATTTCTGTTTTCTCAGTTAAACAGGAGTAATCAGATCCTCATTAAGATTTCTGACATTTAAAAAGAAGTGGATGTCAAATGTATAAATAGTAAAGTGCGCTCTGTGCTCGCAGTGCAGAGGATCTGCTGTAGACCTTAAGCTGATTATTACAGTGTAACAACTTCAAAACAACATGGAAACCGTTTTTATGTTACTGTAAAATATAAATGTAACTTATTTAAAATTCAATAATCAATAATCAATTAAATTAATAATTTAAATATGTAAACATATAAATGAGATTTGTGAAAATGGGTTGTATATTATTATTATTTAATTTGATTTGATTTTAAAATATGTTAAAGCAGGATATAATTATGTTAATATGCATTTAACTCTACCTCTACCTTTGCTTTTAAGAGGAACGTTTTGCATAGTTTCTAATGTTTCCATGTGTTTTAGTTCTTCTCAACGATGCAAATATTAGCATGCTGTAATAAAACTACAAACAAGACCTGATAACTGATTGGCTTGGCTGTAGGAAAGACCATATAGATACCTACTGTCTATGTTTTAGATATTGTGGCGTTTCGAGGGTTATTCTCTCTTGGCTACTTTACCTTATCTTCATTCATGGGGTTAGTTCTTGTCATGTAGGGTCTCTGATATTCCATCAAATCTGTCGTACTTGCCATAGGTTGTTAATTTCAGTCATTATCTCCTAAAAAGTCAAATGCAACTTTTTGAAACCTGCAGGAACCCTTATTAATCCAAAAAGGGAGTAAGAGTCGATTGCTTGAATAATGACAGTGACTGTTTACCTGTGCTGCAACATTTGCTGCAGCTCGTGAGTAACAGCTTCTCTTTGTTTTCAGGCGGGAGGCCCAGCTCGACATCGAGGGTCAGTTCCTCGTCAGGATCATATATGAAGACGGCAAAACGTACGATCTTGTAGCGGCTGCAAGTAAAGTTCTGAGTAAGTGGCAGAATTTCTGTTTGACTATTGTAAATAAACACCCACTCACTGTAGATGATATATGGTACAAATGGAGCTTAATGACACAAATAGAGCCCGTGTCACAAGCTGAGACATCAACACGCTCTGTTCTGTATTTCAGAGATCGACGCAGGAGACATCTTGCAGATGTTTGGGAAGATGTTTTTTGAATTCTGCCAAGAGTCCGGATATGACACCATCTTGCGAGTGTTGGGATCAAATGTTCGTGAATTCCTGCAGGTAGGGCTCTCTCCTCTTCTGTAGATATAACATTGTCGGGCTCACAGTGGAACATTTAGAAAAGGATCAAATCGATGCAGAGATATCTTCCCTTTTTTAGTCCATGCTTTATTCCATGTCAAAAGCTGGCGTGTACATTTCCCACAATGCACGTGAACAGATGACTGATGGGTTGGTGATCTGGGTGTATTACACTAATGTAGCTCAGGAGTGGGCTAGATTAATCTTTCTAACAGTTTACACCCAGATATTTTCTCCTTTTCAAACTTGTAGTGTTTTGTGGCTTTGTCTGATTAACCCTTGATGATGTCATAGTGATGTCATCAGGGGCTAGAGGCTTCATGCTAGATAATAAGAAAGTGTAGGATCCAGAGTTTGTGGAGCTAGTATGTGAACTCCATCGACTGTATATAAAGATGGATGACATGACTGCACCCGAAAAGTGAAGGCAAAGCATCTTGCTCACCACCTGGTGGCTGGCTGCAGTATAAGTCATATATCCCACCTCCTCCATGTTAGTAGATGGGACCTGAGCCAAACAACAACAAAAACAAAATCAAAGAACACTTCAAATATATTTATGTCAAAGATGGTTTCTGTCATTTGAGGTAATTGTTATCACACTGACTGTATGTTTTCATATTTCAGTAAGTTTGGTTTTAATTAGCTATTTGATGCTATAAAAATACAAAACCACGATACACGCTCCAAAAGTGTAAGATAGTAGTGTTCATATCTGGGATATTTTGGCTTCATTTTAGGGTAGTCAGAGGAAGAAGAGACTCATGGTCTTTTTTTAATACAGTCTATGGTGGATAGAAGTAGAAAAGTGGCAAGAGAGCACATACTTCCAACAAGGCTAAAGTTCTATCTCGCCATGTTACTCAATGTAAAAAAAAAAAATCCTGGATCCACCTGTTTCTCCGTATCCACTTTGAAAAGTAATGGGTTTTTTCTTGGGTCACTTCCCACCCCTCAACTAAATTTCATGGAAATTGGTTCAGTACGTTTTTGAATCATCCTGCTGACAGCCACACAAACAAATGCCAATGAAAACACAACCTTCTTCAGGAGATCTCATCCTCCACTGCCTCCTTCTTGAACATTCATATTTTAAATCTGTCTCTCACAAGTTCCCGATCGTTATGGGGGTGCACCACCCTTTAATGTTTAATGCATTTTGTACAGCTGATCATACCTCAGCCAGGTTTTAATTAAATCGTGCTGTGATTGAATGTTGCATATTTTATCTTCAAACTGAATTTTCAGAATTTGGACGCTCTGCATGACCACCTGGGCACCATTTATCCCGGCATGAGGGCTCCCTCATTTCGCTGCACCGACGCCGAGAAGGGAACCAATCTGATTCTTCACTACTACTCGGAGAGAGAGGGCCTGCAAGACATCGTGATTGGCATCATTAAAACCGTCGCTCAACAAATCCACGGAACAGAGATCGAGATGAAGGTCTGCGTCGCTGTTTTCATCCCCCCTCTCTGTGCTCGGTGAACTCGCAGCTCTAATAGCTCTCTCTGCTGCCGGTGATAAATGAAGATGACTTCCTTTTTTTTTTCCTCCCCCTGGTTTCTCTCTAAATTATGGTACAACATTCAATGAAGCCTTTAAGTGGCCGTAATGCTTTCTGTCAGAATGCGTAAGTTTGAGTCTGGGGATATAACTGAAGACATAATAACGTGGAGATTAAACAACAGAAAGTTTCCAAATATCCAAAACGGCAACAGAGCAGCGCTGTGACAACTGCGGTTCAGCACTTAGTTTTTTGGCATCTCCTCTTTGAGTCAGAGGATATTTTTAGATCCAAGTTATAGAGTCTCGAGCTTTGAGATGTCGGGGAGTTTTTTTCCTTCCGTGGTTTTACTTTAACTTTTTTCAAAGTGTTGTTTCATTTATATTCAACTAGATTCATTAGATAATCAATCCTGAGAGCCACACAATCTGATTTGTTTCAAACTAGTCAGTAAAAATCAACATCTCATAAACTTCCACTGGTATTTTTATTTGTATGTCCAGGGTCAGCCCACAGATCACAGTGTGTAATCTACACTAATAACTGGGGTTTGTTATCCTCCTCCGACATTTACTTTACTTTAGCCAGGGTTTTCTCCTCATTTTCAGGAGCGAGTGACATTTTCTCGTAAACCTAATCATATTGTACAGACAGGCTAACATTTTTTCAGCAATTGTGTGTGTAATGAAAGAACAGAAAATGGCAGATGCTCCAAATGTGACACCCAATTTTTCTGGAGGTATTAGCCTCTGTTGCTGTGGCAACAGGGTGCAGAGACGGCAGCTTGACGTCAGCATGCCTTATGCCCATAAACCCACAGAATAATGTCATTTTCTACCCTCCTAATTTTAGAATAAGACACCAGAGATTAATAATAATGTTAATGGGAGGATATTTAATCACACCGAAAATGGCAAAGGTTAAATATTTAATCCAAAACTGTGTCACTGCAGCAATCATGTGCCACAATATAGTGGAGTTTAACTAATTAATCAGAACAGCTGCATCATAATTCAATCGTTCATGTTACACAGATGATCCAACCGAAAAGCGAGGAGTGCGACCACATCAAGTTCCTCATCGAGGAGAAGGATTCAGAGGAGGAGGCGTTCTATGAGGATCTGGACGGCTTCGAGGAGAACGGCACGCAGGAGACTTGGATCAGTCCGTACACGTTCTGCAAGGCCTTCCCCTTCCACCTCATGTTCGACAAGGACCTGATGCTCACACAGTGTGGGAACGCCATTTATCGAGTGCTGCCACAGGTTCTCATGCACTTACACCTAAAGTCTGTTTTACACGCTGAAAACACGGGCTCATGAACTCAGCTCCTGATTGTGTCTCTGTGTTGATCTGGATTTCTCAAAAACTACCTAGGAATACATAATACAGATAACAAATATTACAATCTAATCTATTCTAATTCTAACCTTTTTATTTTTGGATTCCCCAGCTTCACCCGGGCTCGTGTATCCTTCCATCAGTCTTCTCTTTGGTCCGTCCTCACATTGACTTCAGCTATCATGGCATCCTGTCTCACATCAACACCGTCTTCGTGCTGCGAAGCAAGGTACAGTCAGTGTGATACATACTACACTAAACACAGTCTTCATCACATGATTCTTTTTGTTATGAAATAAACACTGGAACAGACCCAAAGTAAACATGATCAAAACCTGATTTTATTCTACACTACAGAAATGTGCTCATAGTCTTATGATAACATATTGATATGGATGAGCTCACTGATATTTTTAGAAGCTGCATGATATTTAGATTATGTGGGTTTCATCAACACCATTAACGAGGACGAAATTGTTTGCGTGCCGAGATTGTTCAGCATGTGAACAATTAATCAAAGAAATGAATAATTTTAATTTAACATTGATATTTATGCACAGGGCAAAGAGTGCAAGGGTTTTAAATTGAATCCTGAGACGCAAATAGAAACTCGGGTGGTTTGAAATACAGTGAGAAGAGGAAATATTTGAATTTGTGTACTCGTGTGTCCTCACGGGACAGTAAATTCTCACATGTCAGTATATTAGCTGCAATGTTGTGAAAATGCACATCAGACTCATTGTGTGGAGACTTGTCTCAGAGCGCCACCGAATTCCACACGAAATCTGAACTAATGCTCTCCACTGGTAAAAGATGCACACAGCACTTAAAGCAAAATAATATAGAAAATAAAAGTTGAGCTGAAGTGGTGCACAGGTTTGAGGTAGATTTAGAGAAGAACTTCATATGAAATATTCATAAGTGTGATGTAATCCTGCCAGGAGGGCGTGCTGAATGTGGAGACGGTGGAGAACGAGGACGAGCTGACGGGTGTGGAGATCAGCTGTCTGAGATTGAAAGGACAGATGATTTACTTGCCAGAGGCGGAGAACATCCTTTTTCTCTGCTCACCCAGGTAAAGCCACAGTGCCTTGGCTCCGACAGAAGCGTACGTTCAATATCCAAACCCAGACTGAAGGGGAACACTCCACTATTCTGGCACATATTCAAAATCCTGACAAATAAAATGTGTTGTCATTTAACTTCTATTTATATGAAATAAAACTAATAATATACATAAACATACAGGCCAGTATAGTTTTGAATACATTTTGAAGCTGTTAAAACTTGCTGCGTCTGCTCAAATATCTCACCAGTATTTGTTTTAGTCCATTGGTCCTCATTACCACTATATTGATAACATGCTCAAAGGTTATCTCTATTGTGTTAGTGTTTATCTTTATGTTCCCAACTTTAAATATTTGAACCTAAAGATTTTTAAGTAATATTTTATACACAAATATTTACTTCATTAAAAGAAGTTTGTCTTGTGTTAACATTAGTCAACATCTTATTTTGAAAATATAGAGAATGAGTACACACAGTAGGTCATATACACAGTGTCAGTGTGAGTGTCAATACATGTTCTTATTGATCATATCTCATCATAAATACCAAATATCACATGTTTTTTCAAAAATAAACTTGTATTTTTATACATTGAATTGTTAGAGCTAAATATCATTTGTGCAAAAATTACACGAAATACAGTCTATGACCTTCAATACGAGTACATTACATAAACATTTCACATCAGATCTTTTCTAATATATTATCTATATAAACTGTATCAGAGGGTAAAAAGGTGAAGTATTATTTATTCGCACAAGAACAATTTATATTCTATGACTAACCCAACCAAATGAATTTGAGGGCACATGGTGAGAGAAAACAACCTGACCAGGAAACAGAGACGTGAGCTGGTAATTACATGGCTTCTCCTGCAGTGACCTCCATTAGCCTCCGTGGCCTTCATGCAACCAATCAGACATTTCTCGTGAAATATCGGACGCGGGAGAGAGCAGGGTTTAAGAGATCTTGTGCTCACTGATCGAAAAACACTTTGCAGAGGACAAGATCAGTGTTTCCACGAAGGGTTGTCGCCCGACAGAAATCTGCAGAGACGCGTTCACCGGACTGGAGAGGTCTCGTACCACAGTGTCTGACCTCACGCCACAAGAACAACATTTATCTGGAGACAGTCTGTGATCTCACTGCTGCTGGTCCACACTTTATGCTCCGTTTTAATTACTTCTCGTTCTTGGGTTGAGCAACAAGTCTGCAGACATCCTGCCTCCACACACTCAAGTCAGACATTTACGACTATTTCTTTAAATAACTCACGTCAGCTCTAATGACTTAATATTTCATGTCTTCTCCTCTCTTCGTTCACCCATTCTCTATTTTTGGTGATTAGTGTCATGAACCTGGACGATCTTACACGGAGGGGGCTGTACCTGAGCGACATCCCGCTACATGATGCCACACGTGACCTGGTGCTGCTGGGCGAGCAGTTTCGTGAGGAGTACAAACTGACACAGGAGCTGGAGATCTTGACAGATCGTCTGCAGCACACACTCCGGGCCCTGGAGGACGAGAAGAAGAAGACGGACAGGTCGGACTGTTTTTATCGATTGTCCTTTTTCGTTTTTTGTTCAGGATACACCGACATGCTGCTTTAGTAAATGACAGAACTCTTATTTTAAACATACATCATCGTCAGCTCAAACAACGACTCTCATACCTGCCAGATATTTATTTACCTCAAACACAGAATTGTAAATAAACATTAAGGTAAAAACATTGACCCACTCAAACTGAGGCATTCACACAACTACTGAACCCCAGGGAATGTCAAAGCTCTTTGAGCCCCGTCTTTCCACACTCATGAAAGTTTGCATATTTGTGTCTGTCGTCATCTGACCACTCACTCTCGTAAATGTAATATATCAGATACCCCCACAGGGAATTTTATCACATGTGACACAAACATTCACTATGACAAAGTTTCCCACAAATGTCTAATAGGATAAAATGTCATATGTACACATACATGATATGAAATGAAATTGGACAGTCAAAGGGTCATAGGTCAGCTTCACTGTCACATCATAATGCTCCAAAATAACGCCATCATTCAGAAACAGAAGGGGAGATTGAGACGATATTTCCTGCAACCAATTATTTAGCTTGACTTAAGAGGCTGGAAAAGGCACCACTATTTAATTTTAAACAAGTAAAATACATAGATGAGAGAAATGACATACTTGTTATGAAGCAGATTTTTTGTAATACTTTGTAATCATCCTGAAACCCCTTATTTCTCTTTTGCCCCCGTGGAGGGGTCGTGATCCTCAGGTTGGGAACCACAGCTCTTAGAAATAACTTAGTTTTTTCACTCACATCTTAATTTGTTTAAAAACTTGAAACTTGAAGTCACTGAGAAAAAAATTCCTATTACAGTCATTCAAGAATATGTGGATCCCAACACTCGGGAAGATAGTGTCGTATTCTGAGTCTTGGCAGAATTTAAGAAACGTCTTCCCAAACATCTGCAAGATGCGTCAATCTCTGAAGAACAGAACCGAGCTTGTTAATATCTCAGCTTGTAACACACATTATGTTTAACTATATGTTACATCCCTGTAATTATCTGCAGGGAAGTCAACCTCAAACTCACCATGTGTACACTGGTGTTATTCTCGTTTTATCTTCCTCCAGTGGAAAAATAAACACCAAAGATCGTTCATGAACTTGTCTTTTAAAAGTTGGGCTCATTGCCATTTATTTTTCAACTACCCCCTTTTATGGACTGATTTTAAACAAGGAACACCGAAGATACAGTGCGACCACCTACGGTCAGAATCTATTGATATACTCAAGTTGATATTTGCCTCAGCTACTTTTCAGCCCCTGTTATGGTGAAGACACTCTGACTCTGGCTTTCAGAGAAAGGCCTGTCATAGTAATTTGGCACAGCAGCAGGTGACAGCTGGAGAGCAGCACGGAGGTGGACCGTGGTCTTTATTAAGACTGGAGCAGCCCAATCTTCTTCTCACAGGAGAAGACTTTCACTCCCCGAATGGATCCCGACATTATTATTCTCACCTCTGGTCTCAGTGCCTCAGGCTCCCAACATTGATTAGAATTCATGGCTCCGCTTTAAATATTTAAAATAACTGTTGCTACTCTGTCGAGCTTCACGACAATGAGCTTCCCGGCCAGGAAAACATATATCTATGCTGTGTTTGCTGCTGTTTACCTCATAAGAATAATTTCTCTATATGCTCATGTATGTGAATCATTTAAGATGTTATAGATAAATATGTGCAGCCTTGTCTCCTGGGTGAATACACTTTATATACACATGTATAGATTTCTGTTTGGTAACTGTTGTCTGTATTTATCATGTGTCCTCAAAATACGATGTATCATGGAAGGTATTTTGCTTTTAACAGGCTGCCATGGTCTAACTAGTTACCATAGAAACACCACACTCCCATCCGAGAGCAGCTTGCATAGCAAAATGACCAAAAGGTGGTGGGTGAGCGTATAACATGCCGATCCCACGGCCAAACTTCAGTCTGGCAGCCCCAGCCGATTAACTGCTGCCATAACTACGCTTCCACTCAAATTGTTCATTTCTCTCCTTCCTCTCAGATTGCTCTATTCTGTTCTACCGCCATCTGTTGCCAACGAGCTGCGGCACAAACGGCCCGTCCCGGCCAAACGTTACGACAACCTGACCATCCTCTTCAGTGGCATCGTGGGATTTAACGCCTTCTGCAGCAAACACGCCTCAGCCGAGGGGGCCATCAAGATCGTCAACCTGCTCAATGATGTCTACACGCGTTTTGACATCTTGACGGACTCTCGCAAGAACCCTTATGTGTACAAGGTTAGAAGAAAGAGTTGTACCATAATATAATATCATGTTTATTTCTAAATATCTCTCTCACTAAAAAGGCTGAAAAGGACTGGATTTAAGCAGCACAGTGAAAAGTAGAGGTTTCAGACAGTCAACTCGCACCAAATTTCACACACTCATAGATATCAGTCTCCTAAATAACTATAAGACCTATACCGCATCCTTCCACCAAGTGTCGTCATAATCTATCAAGAACTTTTTGTGTTATCCTGCTAACCAACAGACAAACAAGGCCGAACAGTCTCCTTATGAAACCACAATTAAATTCACTTTATTTTGATTTTTATTTGGATCTGCACCAAATTGCACACACTCATAAATATCAGTCCCCTAAATGGATCAGATTTTTATTAAATTTTTTTATTTCAAGACCCATGAATTATTCTCTGAGAAATCAATGTAAAAAATACCCCATCTCACAATGTTAAAGAAAGGGAAAAATAACCCTCCTGAATCGACTCTCTGATCTGGATCTGCACAAAATATTCAATGGGTTGTACCTTGGGTGATGCCGTACCCCTCCAGAAAACTTTATGGAAATCGGATTGAGATGTTCTTGCTTAATCCTGTTCACAGACAAAAACAATGCAGATGAAAACAAAACCTCCCTGGCGGAGGCAATAATCAAGGTGCAGACTATAGATCTATTTAAATTTAGACGTACAAGTACTGTTAAAGTCGACGATCTGAGTTGGTTCTCCAGCTTTAATGCACGAAGCCCCCCGACTCTCTGGTGACTGATGTTTTGTAATTATAAGCACACAGAGTCAGTAAGAGAGGATTTATACCAATTGACTTGAGTTTTTCACCATATGAAGAACAGAACCAGCTTCTAAACACGGTGCAGTTTTACGGAGGCACTGCACGGTTTTATAGGCCTCGTGCAGCAGATTTACACTCCAGGCTTTCAGACAAGAATGCACTTTAAGAAGTCAAACAGACCTCGCCACTTCCAAAGGATCAGCCTCAGGCACTGGGTCACCAAAAGAAGTAATATTTACTCTAGGAGCTGAATGGCTTGGTGGTCCTGGGGTTTTCAGCCGGGCTCCAAGAGGCCCTGGATGTCTTAAAGCTGATGTAAGTGTTTAAGTGTTTATCTCAGGGTGTTTCAGTTTATTTTTAGCAGCACAGTGCATTCAAGAAATCTCAGTGGGAACAGATGATTTTTGCATGAAATGACACTAAGGCACAGATGAAACAGGCTCTGATGTCGTTCACATGTTTTTGCTCCCACAGGTGGAAACGGTGGGTGATAAGTACATGACAGTGAGTGGCCTGCCAGAGCCGTGCACGCACCACGCCAAGTCCATCTGCCACCTCGCTCTCGATATGATGGAGATTGCTGGACAGGTCAAAGTGGATGATAAACCAGTGCAGGTGTGGTAGAAACACATTCAATAATTATCCCAATATCTATTTCATCAATAGAAAAATAACAAAAGTCCAATACATATCTATATTATTCGTATGCATTGTGCCCAGTGAGGATGTATAACACATAATTGATCAACCTCAGATGTTTAAAATCAAGTGTTTGTCTTCTCCTTTTTACATTTTTTTTTGATATTTATTGTGATAATTCAATATTGACTGAAAAGAACGTTTTCTATCTTGGCTGTATCGCTCAGCTCTATCAGAAAATATTTTTTTTGTTAGTTTCTTATGTCTGTACTCGAAATCTTGAAGTCTTAAATGAGGCATTGACGGTGAGCAGGATGGCTGTTGTCCACGGTCAATTTAGCAAACTGGGAGGAATTAGACAAATTTGATTAAAACAAGGAAATAAAACAGATGAATTAAAATAAGGAAAAGTTTACAGACAGAGAAGTTTAATAATCTTTTTAACACTGCTTCTGCTCTCTTTAAATGATAATCACAATTTTTTTATTGATGTAATAATAATTATATGTATATATATATATACATAAATGCAGCTCAAGTTGCTTGACAAATAAAATAAGATAAATTGAATGAATAAAATAAAGTGTAAATAATATAATATATAAAAGCATATAAAAAGTTACACAAAACAATAGACCATGCAAAGTTAAGTTGTTATAAGAATGAACAAATATGATAAAACATATAAAGTATTAAAAGACCAAAAGTCATGGTAAAATCCAGAAGCACTAAAAAGATGCAACCAACAAAACCGGATCGAAAAAGAGCAGCAGTATAAATAAGTTTAGTGAAACAATCTGATAAAACATAAGGTTCTTGATCGAAGGGAAAAGATGAGTTTCGTTTTGAGTTGGTTCCTGAATTAATGCTCCACATAATATCACAGATTGACTTTATTCATTCTCACTTTTTTAAATGGGCAGAGTTTGAGTGTGGGCAGAAAACATGTATAAGAATAATAATTAGCAGTATTTTTGTGCTTCAAGTTTATTTATTTTTATTTCATTAGCAATGTTATTTTGGCAAAGATAATTTTTCTCTGTTACCGTCCAGTTTTTCTTTAAACTCCACACGTTAACGTGTCAGACGTCTGCTGCAGCTGACTCAATACGAACAACTCTTCAGCCTTGGGCCCTTTTTTCTTGCTGATTGATTTTAGAATAACTGCATCTGTGCATCTGGACATATTTCCAGAGTGAAGTAATGCGCAGTGAAAAGTTGGAGAGAAAACAGCAGACTTTTGTTTAACCGAGTGTTGGAGATTGTTATTGTATCGATGACTGTTGAGACCTGACTCTGGAAAATCATGTCTGCTTAACAAAAGGCTGTTTATTTTGGGACATGGCACTGGCTGAAGAGGAGTCCGGTTTAGAAGCGAAAACAGACTCAAATCATCTCACGACCCCGCCGCTAAAAATAGAAACTCATTTGTCGCAGACACTTACAGCGTCTTCACGGTCTGAAGACAATAAGCACTGAAGAGCCTTCAGGTTCAAGTATAAATATTAGGCTGTAGATTGCCTCAGGCTACTTTTGGAAGTGATAGTTTTCCGCCAACCCCGAAATCTTAAAAAAATTTGTGCACGGAGGGATTTCTGGCAAAGCTAACCTTATATCCACCCACCAAATTTTGCACCTTTTCAGTCAGTAGCTTTAAGATTTTGTGCCAACACACTAAGAGAAGTGTTTCACTCGATAGCTGCTTAAATGTTTTTATCTTGTTCTTTCTCGGTGAAACACAAATCATATTCTTGGTCCTCATTTTAACATTTACAAGGTTTATTAGAAGGTTTGGATTATTTTTCCTCAAATTCAATCCGTGCATTTTGTGTTGATGTGGTTTTGAAACATAAGTCAGTGTAACGTGCTGCGCTCAGGAATGAATTCAACACAGATAGCAAATTATAATATTGAAGTAAACTTAATATTTAAGCCTGATTTTTCCAGTAGTTGACAAAAGGTATCGACATTTTTGGCATCTTTATTTGCTTAGTTGAAATTATAACCCAAAATACGGAGCACTAATAATAGATGTCATGAAGAGTCTCTTCTTGTGTCTTTCCAGATCACGATCGGTATCCACACAGGGGAAGTGGTGACTGGGGTGATCGGGCAGAGGATGCCCAGATATTGCCTTTTTGGAAACACGGTCAACCTCACCAGTCGTACTGAAACTACTGGTGAGAAGGGAAAAATAAACATCTCTGAATATACTTATCGGTAAGTGAAAGAACCCATTACATTTTGGATTAGGATTTGGATCAGGGTTCTTTAACATTGTAAGATAGGGTGTGTAATTCATAATTCATGGATCTTGATGGAAAAAATAGTGTTAAGGGGACTGATATTTATGAGTGTGCGCAATTTGGCGCAGATCCTGATAAAAATATGGATGAAGTGAATTTAAATCTGGTTTCATAAGGGGACCGCTGGGCCTTGACGGAGGTATGCGCTCTGCTGCCCTTCTAATTTCATCAGTATTTATTCTTCCTCTTTGTTCAGTAATTCCTTTGTAGGGAAATGCCACGAATAGATAAGAAGAAGTTGGAAACCATTTTGACATACGCTGCTGTGAGAATACATGACAGAAATATTTGATATTTCATGTTATTTGTTAAATTGTGAGATAAGAACTCACCCAGGCTCATGTACAGCGTGATTGATTTTGCGATGGTGTCGACGTTGTACTTCCAGGTGTTTGCAGTCTGCTGAGAACGCAGACCCTCAGTTTCACTTGGAGTATCGAGGACCCATCAGCATGAAAGGAAAGAAGGAGCCGATGAAGGTCTATTTCCTGTCCAGGACGTCCACAGACTCAGAGTCCGCCACAGTCGAAGCTTGACCGTCCAACACTGAAACGTCAAGAGCGTCGTCTGATGAAAACTTCAGTCTGGCCAGGTTTTGAGAACGAGACGGATTAGAAGAGGGATTATTTATCCACAGACAGATATTTGTAGGATTTATGAACCACAGTTTGTTTTTGATCAAAGTGAGTATGAACCTGTTCCCTGTTTTCTCCCTGACTATTGACATCACTTCACAATATTCTTTGGGGGTTAACACAACATTGCAGTGTTTCATGATCAGTAAAGGTCAGACATACAATGTTTGGTGCGTTCAAGTTTGATTCACTTTTGGACAGAAAACACTCACATTGTTGTTTTCTGAAGGTTTGGATAAGAAAACCATTTTCCATCTCTTACATGTTTTTAGTTACTAATTTTATACACTGTCCTTCTGAAGTTTGCCAAAAATACAGAGAATCTCTTCAGTTTGCCAAAATGACTCATTTCACCTCAGATAAATGAAATACTGTATTTTTTAAACGTTGACATTTTCACCGTTGGAATAACAAGAATTAAATCTGGATAAAGAGTGTAATTCAGATAATAATACTAATAATACACTCTTTCTTTGTAGTAAAATAAAACTCAAGACGTTCGTGCCAAACATTACTGTCTATTTGAGATATGAGAATTTTACACTGAATATATTTCACAGGCGTCAAGACCATTTAAAGAAATAAGAATTTATAAATGTAGTATTTATATGGATTTAATGTTCTTCTTCACATGTTTAACATGTTGCGTTATTTTTTTAAAGTCACAAACGATGCAGTGTTGAGCCATCACTAAACCTGTGTTATCATATATCGATCACTGAATCCTAAAGTATTGTCCCATAAATATAAATGTGAGTAAACACGACTTTATTTAACATATTTATTGCACCTTTCTACTCATCACACAGTAAATTTGTCTGGTTTTATTAAATAATAATGAGTAATTATTTTCAACTGAGCTCTGTTACTTCTACTTATTTATTGTTAGTGTTACTTTTGTATTTATTCTTTGACTTTTTAGTTGAAATGTAATGATCACCCGTAGAGAAACAAATGTAGTACATTTTACTATGGAGGAAACTACTGTAGAAGTAAAACTGTGTGCTTTATGTGTTTGGTTTATTTCACGTGTGTACATGTGCTGTATTTTTTCACCACGTTGTTTTCTTTTGTATTACACGTCACATAGTGTCCTCTCCAAGAAGAAGAAACAAACCGGTGCCTCATGCACTGTACGAGTGCAGTTCTGTGGTTCTCAGACATGATTGTTTTAGTAATGTCTCTGTTGGGAGGTTAACTAATAAAAACAGTCTAAAGATATATTGTTTACTGTGTTTTCTTTTGTACAGAACAACCTCTGGGGTCAGATCGCATAATATGGGTCAAATAAAAACATGACATGAACTCTATTTTATAGTCTAAGGGGTGTAATAAAGTATATTTACTTTGTTACTGTACTGAAGTACATTTTTTGATGTACCTGTACTTTACTTAAATTGATTCATTTTCTGGTACTTCTCACTTTACTCCACTACATACATCAGCAAATATCTGTACTTTCTACTCCTCTACATTTCACTATGGATTGTGTTCATGTTGTTTTTTTATACTTTTGAAAAGTAATCAATACAGGGAAGGTAACAGTAGACACTGGTTTCAGAAACATGTCAAATGGATTTGGCCACTACCATAATGAAACTCAGCCATAATGACGCAGAAGAGAATAGGCTACACTCGGCAAGTACTTCTACTTCTAATACTTCCAAGTCTATTTAAAAGAAAGTACCTACTGTTAATCAAGTAGAAAAGTTGTGTTTTGTTGTTGTTTTTAAATTTGTGTCTATTTATTTGTACTTTTCCCTAAGTATTATGTTTGAGTACTTCCTTCAGAGTGTAAATCAGAGAACAGCATTAACTTGCACAATGTATATTACTTTGTAAAGTGCTCTCTCTAGTGGACAGTCAGAACATTACCACCATGGTTAAATTCACTGAAGTTCACAAATTATATCATATTGACATAAATGATATAATAATAAAGATATTAAAGACCCTGCAAGTTAGATAATGCACATGGAATAATTAATACATAATGTATTTCATTCCTATTATAGTATCTGGGTGATTTATGGACTGATAACTTGTGTTCATATTTGTCTAATGACTCCATTTTATCTTGTTTCATTTTGCGTTTCTTATTTCCGATCAATTATTTACTCTGTGAGTTTACTGCATCTGAGGGAGGAGGCCAGTACTTTCTGAAAGACACGTTATCACTGACTTGTCTGTGGTCCACATTATCTAATCAGGATGAACTCCTCCTTCCAGGTCTGTAAAACAAAAGGTCGGCTTGAGGTTTATGAACAGTCGATAGTTTATTATAGATTCCACTCTGCTCTTAAACAAGTGAATGGATGCTGATGAGACACTTTTAGATTTGGTTTTTAGATTCTTTTAGATTAAAATACCCTCGTCTGATCTGTGCCAAATTCATTCTGCAGCAGGACAATGATCCCAAACTGACTCGTGAACCCGCTACCTTTGTTTTTTAGTTTCAGAAAGTAAAATTCAACTGCAGTCGTTCACTTTGTATATTTAAATGTCACTTTAGAAGGGTATTGCCTTTTGTCACTATCTTTATAATGTCATATACAAATTAATGTTGATGGGTGCAATCATATTAATTGATTGCTGATATTGTCTGAACACTCATATACGGTCATAAAATCCATGTGAACTTCAACCACTTGAGGTCGTCATAAACATTCTCTGCTTGCTTGTTACCCTTTAAATGGCCTGTTCACCCAAAACTGAACAGAACCTCTTCTCACTTACCCCTGGTGGTTTGTGGCCTTCCAGATAGATTAGGTTTTTATATCTCTGAGATTTTCCGTCGTTTTAAGTGAACAGAATTTAGTTGTTCAAACTTGACATTTAAAAAGTGAAACTGCAGCATCTATTTTTAGAATCAGCGTTCCTGTTTCTTTGGATCAGTCATTGTCAGGCTCTGCTTTGCACCTGTCAATTAATCTAATCCAGGTATGTTAAACCTGTGTTTGAGCAGTCATGTGACGCGGCCCCGCCCCTCAGCTACTTAAAAATAAAGACAGTGAGAAGAATGGTTCAAAAGGTTTTGAGCAATGCATCATCAGTCCATAAGAAGTATAAGTGTCTTCTTTTTATATTGATGTAGTTCTCGATTTTAAAAAGTCAAAAACGGCTCTGGAGTGTGTCAATAACAAAACCAGTTGTATGAAGAATAAAACATCTTTATCCAACACATGACTCTAGAAATGTTGAGACATTTCTTTATCCTGAAAATCCTGAATTGTTTGTCCTTTTCAAATTGAAATTCAAAACAACTTTATTTGTTCCCATCGGGCAATTCAAACTGTCATCGTAACTATATAATATAAATCTGAACATCCGTCCAAAACATTCTGCTTCACACTGTGATACAATACATGACACATCGGTTCTATCAACTCCAGCAGAGCTACTTTGTGACATTAAATAAGATCACGAGCCTCCTGAACGTCTGCTGAAGTAACAAGGTTAAAATATCAAATTGTGCTGCTGCTGTGCTTTCGAGTGACCTGAACGGAACGGAGCCATTATAAATGTCATTGTGGTTTGAGGCTCTGTTTCTGAAATACAACCTTTGAGCCTGAGCCTGCATGAAGAGAAAAGTCTTCATATTACCATTCCAACACCACCATGTCCTCTTACATCATCTCACCTGTAGCGTTACTGCTGATGCCACAACTGGGATCAAACCTTGTGTGATATACTTGTGTTAAAGATTAGCTTCAGGCTCCGCTGCCAATATCCTCACCGCAGTCGTAGTGGAAGCGTCTGCCATTTGATAAGAGGCAGATTCACAGGTGGAGGAGAAGGTCAGGCAACATGGTAAAGATTAGAAGAAACTCAGATAAGAGTGAAATCAACCGCGTTTTATGTTTTAGTCAACCCTTTGTCAGACTCGGTGGGGATATACTTGCTTTTATTCTCTTCAGAGAAATATTCATACGACATTTTCTGACCTTTGGCGTAAGAAAATTTGTTCTTAGATCATTCCTTTGCCCCAAAAAGACTTTAAATAGCCAACAGCCAAACTAAAAATGAAAGACCTTTGACCTTTGTGTTTATCCAGAGAGATAAAAGATGTCATACTCAGTTGAGATAATGGCAAATAATAGCATTTGTTTATTATTAACTTTGAACACTGAAGGTCAATATCCAGATTAAGGTGAAAGGTTTCCAACGAAACACTTTATCAACCAATCCGATCACCGATTGGTGACACTAATACTGAGGGAGATAAGGTTCAGTAAAAACTAAATTAAAGGAAAGCAAATGCTTTGTTCACATATATGCTTTGTTTATTTAGTTTGGAGGTAAAGGAGAAAAATTTACACAGAAAAACAGAGTGATTGATGTTAAATTTAGAAATATATTTTGGTTAAATTTCTCATTGTAGCAAATGTCATTACTGACTGCTGTTAATGTGCGAGGACAACCTCCCTCTGCAAACAGGTAGAACAGGTCGACCTATTCAAAAGTACTCATCTGGTTTATTGGGTTATGGCACGGTCCCTCCTTCCCATTCAGAACCATGACATTGCCCAATCGCCTGCGGCTGGTGCTATTGCCTTTGAAAAAGTAAAAAAAAACATGAGCTTTAAACAGCCACATCAGCGTTTGGATAGATGGCGAGATAAGAGGGTGTGTGCTTTAAAAGAGTGAGACACTCCCCGCTGCAGAGTATTTCACCTCAGCCTCTCACCGCCACCATGACCTTCGACGGCTCCTGGAAAATCGAGCGCAACGACAACTATGACAAGTTCATGGAACAAATGGGTGAGTGATGTCACACACCACTGATGATCTGCTGTAGACTGTCAGGGATGTGTTGTTTTTAAATAGCTGGTTCTTTTTCATTTCTTTGTTTAGTCCTTGTGTAAAAGATTTGACTAAAAACTTGATAAGGCAGCTGATAAAGCACTGTGCACAAGTGCAGCTCCACTGGTTCTGAGTCAGAACTTCATTTATGCAGCAAACTGATAATCATGCATTTTTATCCGTTGACATTTTAAATGTGTGCACTCATAATTTAAGTTATAAATTAATATCTTCTCACCCTCAACAAATACACAAACCTAGGAACATCCCTGTGAGCACAAAAAGTGATGAAATCCTGACAAACTTCCTCTGGTGGTTCAGAATATATTGAGCATTATTCATGTTGTTCCGTCGACAGGCGTTAACTTGGTGAAGAGGAAGCTGGCCGCTCACGACAACCTCAAGATCCTCATCCAACAGACCGGGGACAAGTTTAATGTCAAGGAGAGCAGCAACTTCCGCACCTTGGAGATAGACTTCACCCTGGGGGTCACGTTCGAGTACAGCCTTGCAGATGGAACTGAACTAACAGTGAGTAAATCTGGTATCTAGTGTTTTCACAGGCGCCTCTTCGTTTATTTGTTAGCAGGATTACATAAAAAACTAGTCAACTGATTTCTAAAACATGCTGGAGGGATGGGGCCTGGGAAGCTTGGATGCAGATTAAGGGGATTTTCTCTTTCTCTAACATTGCAACATGGGGCAATTTGAATTTTTGTAAAAATCTTGAAGGAAATAATGCACAGATCTTGATGTTCAAATGTTCAGGACTGTGTTTTATTTAATTTTCCTGCTAAATTCCCTCCATAAGAAGGAGACAATCATGTGAATTCGGGCCTCGGTAGAGATGCTCTACTGAGCCATTGTTTAAATACTCTAAACTTTCCTCTAAACACATATTTCACTTCAACTTCGAACCTTCGAGCTGCAGGAAAGATTTCACCTGTTAGCTGAGAACACCGTTCATACATCAAGGCTTGACCTTGATCGTGGAAACCTTTGTGCCCTGCTGGTTTCTGCCCACTACTCCTGACTGAGCTTCATGTTTCACCCTGCAGGGCTCGTGGACCATGGAGGGAGACACGCTGAAGGGGATTTTCCTCAGGAAGGACAACGGAAAACAGCTGACAACGACCAGGATTGTCCAGGGAGACGAACTCATACAGGTGGGATCATTTACATTCACGCAAATGCCCCTTTGTAAAGCAGTTGTGTGGTGCTGGGATAAGGTTTAGTTGGCTCAGTATTAGTTATTTGATATTCCAGCTGTAACTCTGACTTAAAAGATGCTGTAAAATGCGTTAAAACACACATTTCAAATGAGGTAAATGTATCAATTATGAAAACACATTATAACTGGACATTTTCCTCCAACAGAGCTACAACTACGAAGGCGTGGACGCAAAGAGGATTTTCAAGAAGGCTTAGAAGAGAAGTGTTTCCCTTCAAGATTACAATCAGTATTGTGTTGAATTATGAATTACTTTCACCAACATGACCTAAAGTGCACTAGACTGAATCTGCCTGTATAGAAAATGACATATTTTGTAATTGCACCATATTTTGATACTTGCAGTAAAGAAGTTCTTCTATATCTGTCTGTTTTCCCCTTTTTTCACTCTGTGTTTGTCAAACTGAGAATCATCGCAGGATGAGAGGATTGTGTGAATTTGAAGGAGACACATGAAAACGAGTTTAGAGTGGTACAATAATTTAAACTTTATTCAACAATGAATAAAAATAAATATATATTATCTACAAAAATATAAAGTGTAGACAGATTTTACACGTCTCTTTTAAATTGGTCTAAAGTTCACGCGAGTCGCCAAGTCATTCACTGAAGCACCGGCGACGTCAGGCCGGACTCTAACCACACACAGAGGTACGACAACAGGTGTTTAGGAGTGTTGTACAGTGTAATTAGGCTCTTTGCCCGTATATTTAGCACAAGATAAAAGATATGGTTTTGATGCAATGCCAACTGTGACGTAGTGTGACACAGGTTAAAAAGACCTGTTGGAAAATGGGCCTATATAGAGAACTGCAAATAAAGCCTTTAACTGAAGGCTGCAGATTGTGGGTGCAAGAGGAAAAAACCCCAAAATCGACATTCATCTCCAACCGCACACATCCTGTACATAAAAAAAACCAAATCAAGCACTGGAAAAAATTAGTTTTGTATGTTAAGGCTCCTTCAGACTTAAAAGCACCAAGCGCCCAGGAGCTGGGATGCACTCGCCTCTCGCTGCCTACGACATATGAAACTTGCCAACTGCTGCTGCATGAGGAGCAAACCGCTGAGTTTGCTGCTTCCAAGTCTGAAAGGGCCAATAGGAGAATTAGACCTGGCACAAAACCACCCTTCAAACACTCCCTCGCACACAGAGGTCACCCGATATGTCACTATTAGCATTGCATATTCAAAAGTTTTGACTTGACATCCTCCGTCACTTTCACTCATCTCCCTCGTTCTGTAAGTGTGGTTTCACTCACACACACACACACACACACACACGTATGCACGCACACAAAATAAATGTCCCACCAAAAATTTCAAGGCACTCTTGATACAACTGAAGACACAAAGTTCAGAGTGTGAAATAAAAAACTGAAAACAACAAAAGAAAATCTCATTTTCTTTTTTCTTTACAGATACAGAAAACTAAATTAGATAACAAGGACAATACTGTAAATAAATGATAAATAGTCACACAACAAACCAGGGAAAACACTTTGCAGGTGAGACAACATTGAGAAAACCCGGTTTATATATTCAACTCAGCTTCATCACGTCCAGTAATTGAACAATTTTGATGTCATTATCTGGAGAATAGATTAGATATCTTGAAGTGATCAGTAAAAATAGAATTATAATCACTACAGCACAATCAAGTCTTTTAAAGGCATGTGTCACTGCGTTTAGTTGAATTCAAATAAATGTTCAAATTGCTGAGGTACATTTTATGCCTCTTTTTTCATAGATTTAAGTGTCAATAAACATTAGATGAAAAATGCAAGATGCTCCCATTTACTTTAGGTGTGATTATTATCCGCAATGTCGGACACAAACATGAAGTATAGTGACTCAGTGTGTGCAGCTGAGAAAGGTTATTGAGAGACAACAATGCAAATAAAATAAACAAAACGAAACACGTGCGTGTATAAATGGCAGGATGTTCAGGAAAAGACTTGGCAATTTAGTGTAGCACAAAAGAAAAGTGAGAAGTTGAAAACACAGATTTCTTTTTAATGTGTATTCTCAGGAATGTCTGATGGACACAATACAAAGCTTAAAAAACACTGAAATGTGCCGTTAACATAATCTCAAAGTAACCGTCAGTGGATGCATAGTTTGTCTCGGACAGTCGTGTTGTTCGCATTATATGTTTGTATTTACAATGGATTCATAAACAACAGAGTATTCAAGCATTAAAAGGTTTCCAAATCAACTGCAGTTACAAAATGACATTTAATGAATTTACTGTATTACAATTAAGTAAAATCAAATAGAATTTCTGTTCGTTGGACTCAGTCCAGTATTTTCATGCTCATGCTCAAGCTGTACACGCAGCTATTAAGACTTCTGTAAAGGCCACATGCAGGTTTTAGAACATTAATCCTATTGACAAGAATATTTGTTGTACGGTCAATAATAATAATATCGGATAGGCAAATTACCTATATTGGCATCTTTAGGAAAATACCTGCATTACAGACCTGTTTAAATATTTCTACTTCAACAGGAAGACTGAGAAAATACAATTTGACATCACTGTGAGTTTAAAAAAAAAAGGATTAGAAGGATCGAGGTTCGACTACACAAGTTTACATGATGGTATTTAGTGACGCATAACCTGAGGGCTGTCTCTGAAAGTTCTCTACATATTTATCAGCGATTGGTTGAAATCAACCAATGATTTTTTTGTTTCCCAAAGAAATGAACAAATCACTTGAAGAAATGATGAACAAGAATTTTTTGTTTTACAGCCGAGGAGGTGGACTGTCAGGGGTCAGCCGTCGCTCATTCATCAACTAATAAATGTTGTGAAAGAGCTGATAAGTGATAACAGATGAGACAAATCACTAACTAAATCAAAGTGTTGCCACGTCTGTTCCCTGGTGAGCCAAAGCCCTCGATCAGCAGAAAGTCAACGAGCATCTCAGTCTCGCTAATTCAGCCTCCTTTAGTGACACTACCGCCAATCATCGACTGTAAAGATGGACGACATGACGGCTCCCCAAAAAGTGAAGCCAAAATGTCTTGATCGCCACCTGCTGGCGAGCAGGAGTAGCAGTCACAAACCCTGCCTCCTCCATGTTAGTGGATGGGACATGGATCAAAGTAGAACGTGGCTGCTCGACCCTTGCACCTCAGGACAGATTTTTTTATACACTGCGCATGTTTACCATTGAGGAAAACGAGTAATAACCATGTGTGAGGAAGAGGGAGCTTTAGTGCGGCTCATATCAACTGCATCAGGGCACAATGACCCAGACGGTTAAAGTCGGGCTCGATTAGATTTCTCTCGGCCTCAGACGAGTTCGGAGAGAAAAATGTCGCCTGAGCCAAACTCAAATAACTTTTTCCCTAAAGATGGTTTCTGCCATTTTAGGTAGTTGTTGTTGTTATCACACTGATGTTTGTTTAAATGTACATTTTTTCCAGTAGGTGGTTTTAAATTGTAATTTGATGCTATAAAAATGGGGGTTAAACATCATGATTGACAGCTGAGACAGACTCAGGATTGGTCAAACGCATGTATCGACGAGACCTCGGTGCCGCAGTTCCTTCCTCCATCACCACTGTGCAGATGAGGAAGATGGTTCTATTCGTATCCAGGATATTTTAGCTACATTTCTGGATAGTGGAAGTGGAGACGTGTCATCCATCTTTTTAAACAGTCCATATCTCCAACCCGCTGCTGAAGAGTCAAACCTCGACCGGTAGGTTTTATTTCGTTAAGTAGAATGACATCATATTCTGATGAAGTAAATTCAACAAATCACTTCACGTCATCGTGCTGTGATTTGTTATCACACCTCATACCACAGTACAATCAGTCTAATGGTAGCTCACCATTGCCCCCCCCCCCCCCCCCCCCCCCCCCTGTATCAGTACATCACAGTTCTGCAGCACTTTTGCAGAACTGCTGTAAAAATAAAGAAAAAAACACTTTAAACTTGACATAAAGTGACCAAAAGACTCTTTTTGTGCAAACTGGAAACAGTCTAGATTTTGGTAAAAACTAAAATCTTCTCGCAGCAATGCCGCAGGATAATGGAAGACAATAAATGTGACAGTTGAAAATCCATCACACAATACGTAACAGCTTTTTAGACATTTTTCTTCAGTGACAAGCTTGCATAAATAAAGTCCACTCAGTTTGGAGATGTCACGCTTCAGAACATCTTTCCATTCCCTAAGCTCTTTGGCATCCAGTTAATTCTCAACTGACCACAGTCCATCTTTGTAAACAAAACGTACTGACTTAACACTCATAAAAAACCACGATCGTCCAGTCCTTTGGCCGTCACCGGGTTCCATTTTGCAGTGGGTTTATTGCTATTATGGCCTGTAAAGAGAGATGATGTTTTATACAGGTTTCACACCACAACAGAGAAGACAACGGATTTCTGTCACTTCGAATTCGTCAATATCTTTTGGGTAGAAGTGGGTGATATAAATAAAACCTTCCATTGGGGTAATATACAGTTTTATATTGTGATATAAATGCACAAAGTTCAGAAATAAATTGGAAGCTATTAATGGATTCAAAAGAGTGAACACATATTTGACAAATCAGGTTGTTTTCATTACATTGATGCAGATATCTTATAAAAGTCTAAATCTGCCATATAACAGTCCCTACTGGCCTAAAATATACAAGAGATATATTAAACAACACTGTACAACTTGTATTAAGCAACAGCGCCCTCTACAGCCACATGTGGAGATTCATTCTGTTGGGATATTATGGTCCTCGGCCTCCTGAACCAGAAGAGCTGCCACTGTAATAAATCCACCAAACTCCGTTCAGAATTCATCATATTTCCAAAGTGTCCCACTGAATATTTGAGATAAACACTGGTTTTTAATGATATATATACGTCTTTTAAACTGATCTACAATTCAGCATTACTCTGGACCTGACAATTTAACTATCTCTGCACACTTCTCACAGGAGATCGTACCCGCTCACCAAAGTTACATGAGGAGTGGGAATGAAAGAGGCTCCATTCTCCTTATTCCAAGTCAGTGAACTATCAAATCTGCTGTTTTACATCGTGTTGGTTTAAAGTAATTAGTTAGTTTAAAGTTAGTTTAAAGTAACCGCTGCTACAGTGTAAACAGTTGATAAAATCCCTGAAGTCTGATTTTAAACATCTCACAGTGTATGTGTATATTATACAGGGGGAGGCTTACTTGTTTCAGGTCTGGTTTTTGGCACATCTTGTGAGTGTGTGTCGGGGGGGAGTGTGTGGCTGGTATCTCGGCGCTCCGTCGTAACCACTGTCCGCGGCACCGTGGCTGAGAGGACAAGAGGCCTCTGGTTGTGGTACTTGAGACGGTATGTTTCCGTCATACAGTTATCCACGGTGAAGTATGTTGTGAGAGAAACCTCTTGAGCCGCCGCTGCCTGCTCCGCTCTGCTTACGCCGAGTCTTTCCTCGCTGTCGCATGACGACGGCGTGCTCCTCTCCAGGTCAGAGCCCGACTTGGAGCTTGCATCTGAGAAGGTTCGGAGGCCGGACATGTCGGGCCTCCTGAGAGGACTGACGTAGGACGTGGAGGAAAGACGAGGACTCGGCGGTAAGGGTTCTTGGAGCATCCTCGGGCGAAACACGGTGTGGCTGGATTCCGCCTGGTGAGGAGAGGTCCGCTGGGAGGGTCGGAGGTGAGGCGACCCCGTAGTGCTGAGCTGACGCTGATTGTTCAGGGGCTCTGCGGTCACATTGCAGGGAGGCTGGTAGGGCAGCGTTATGTGAGGACACTGGGGATCGGAGGCGGCGGCCTCGCTGTTGCTGGAGCGATAAGTACTCTCTCTGTCCTCGGACTCCGAGAGAGCGAGATCGTCGGAGCTGTTCCACTCGGAGCTGCTGGTTTTTGTGATGTGCCTCAGGGCTGTACTTTCTCTACAGTTCGTCAGCTCCTGCTCATCACTCGGCCAGCTCTCACCCCCAGTGGAGTCCCGCTCTGAACACACAGCTTTCCTGGAGGTGCCAGACGTGTACTTTGATTTCCGTCTGTGGGGAAAAGTGTTTGTATCAGAAAATGATGGAGTATTATTGAAATACTTGAATACAATGTTCATGTTTTATTCTTGACTCTACGTCTTTCGACAATAGCTAAATAATTGCAAAATAAAGGACACTACCTTGAACCCGGACTGCACTTCAGATGTGAATGTGAAACTTGGTCATGGTTCTTTCCCTGAGGTTTGGCATGATGTTTACCTATAAGATATAAAATAAAGATTTTAAAACATAGTGTAAAAAAGGAGATAGCAGTCCTGTTGGAAAAGTCTTCTCTATTGCGGCATTAACTATTTACATCCTGTAATAACTGGACACTTTATGTATTTTATTTTCAGTATTTAGATTAAAACTTTGCAGAGGATGTATAAAGCACAAAATCATTATTGGGCTCGATAGAATATTGATTAGAAGGTAGAAATCTTGTCCGAAGATAAAAATAACAACCTCTTTATAACAACAAATAAAAAACATCTGCCTTAAAACAAATTCAGGAAGTGAGAGAAAAACAAGTGTTGAGATTAAACTTGGAGTGTATTATTTTCCCAGAAATGATTCAGATTAATTCAGGATCCTGAGAATAAAGTCAGAATTCTGCTGAATCGCATTTTCCAGACTTTAATCTTATAATTCAGATTTATTTTTCTCTGAATTCAGATTATTTTTTCACTATACCCTTATCCACACACACACACACACACACACACACACACACACACACACACACACACACACACACACACACACACACACACACACACACACACACACACACACACACACACACACACACACAGACACACACACACACACACACACACACACACACAGAGACAGACAGACAGAACCTAAACCCTAACCCTTAACACATTAAAATATAATGATTTATGTGACAGGGACTTGTTTTCAGACGAGTCCCCATAATGTGACTCTGTAAACAGATTTAAGTCCAGATTTGAGAAGCTGCCGTCCTCTCAGGACAGCAGGTGGCAGTATCAGAGTGGTAACCTCCCTGGACCCTCTCACAGCTGGATGAACCAGTGATCGTGCTCACCCCTCGTGCACCAGCACAGCGAGAGGCAGTGTGGTGCCGAATTCCTTCCCTTTAAAAATAGATGTGTTATTTTTTTCTTTGCTGTTGCCCTGGAGAGGTCCATGCAAGGATAGAAGCTTTAGCTGTTGGTTGGAGACACAGGCTCTCTCTCTATACACACACACACACACACACACACACACACGCACACGCACACGCGGCCTCTACTGGGTATCAAGTGCAGCGGACTTAAAGAACGACATGAAACAGAGAAGATATTTATGACAATGCCAGCAGCCATGTCCAGCTGTGCTATCTGAATGAGTTTTTGTGCGATTACGGCGCTGACTTGGTGAAGAGGTTAAATAAACCAGGCCGAGTTCAGAAATCAACTCAGACAATCAAACCTCAGTTACTCTCACACTATCAGCAGAAGAGGCAGATCCCACTTCAGCAAACAGATAACGACAAATACAAATAACAACATAAATACATAGAAGGAGGAAAACAAAACGAGAGTTGTGCATAAATACTTAACCTATTGTGGTTAACCAAGTGTGTGTGTGTATCCTGTTCTTGAACTTGAGCTGAACATTCACACGTTCTTCAATTCTCTAAATCCTGTTTTAATTTGAATTTATCTTCATCTTACTTGTTGTTGGTGTCTCAGTTCATCATTTTCCTTTGGTTACGGCCCATCGTCTTTCTTTGTGTTTTTATGTGAGATCGATGTGAACTTTGTTGCAAACAGTTTTCAAGACAGTGTCAGGCCACAATATGATGTAAACTAAATTTACCCAACTAATTACAATCTTAAAATACTACTTATAGTAAGTTAAAACTGGTTGTGGTCATTTCACATATTGCTTGAAATACCAGCTAAGATTTTAACTCTTCTCATAAAACCTATCGCAGCTCTTTATGAACTGTTACTCACCGTTGTGTGAAGGTGACGACGCTGTACTTGACTTTGCATCGTCTCCTTTCTGATGCAGCAGGCTGGAAATAAAAAGGCTAAAATTATTCCAAACATTTCTCAAGCAGATTTTATAATTAGCACAGCCTCAAAAAATACTAAACATAGACCCATGAAAAACACTAAAATAAATTCACACTAAGCATTAAAGAAGGCTTTAAATTAAAACAGCTTTATATCTTGATATAATAATTTGAATACATATAATTAAATATATACAACAGCATTAAAACTTTATATCATATTACACAATTTTACTGTTTGTAGTTTGTATCTCAATATATCATAAAGTGTTCATTATATTAATTTGTAATGAGAAGTTGCAATTTACTTTTCGACCACAATCTCAAGAATTAAGCTTTGGTAATATATTTCAGCTTGTGTCATCTTCCCAATTGATATTACACAAACTACTAAGCTACTTGAAAGGTAATGTCAGTGTTTTATTGTCATCCAGTTTTACCAGAGTTTCCAAGGAAATCTAAAGTATTTCTGAGTGAGGATGAGATCAAAATAGCAAGATGGAAACTATATCCTTCCTTCACTTGCCATATGGCAGGGTCATGACTAATTACTGGATGAAAAACATTATTTAAAGGTAGCAGTAGGTCTCTGTCGATCCAGCACTGACTCAATCAGAGTTGTATTCAGTTACCTTATAATATTATTACTTTTATATGTAACGTATATAAAGTCTTTGTTTCTTACCTTTGCAGCTGTGCCTCTGGTGTTGATCTCTGGTCTTTAACAGCAAAGCCATCGACCCCCGGTGAATCCGGGTTGGTGGAGCCACTGCTGAGTCTGTCGCTGCTCTCGTAGCCGGACTCCGTCCTCTGAATGATCCAGGTGTCGCTCCGCAGCAGCGTCTTGGGGCCGCCTGTAAGCCGGCCGCCCCTCTGCTGGTTGGCCCTGCTCTCCGACTCTACGGAGCTGTGGCTCTCGGTCTCGTGCCTCTGCTCGTCCTCGTAGATGGTCATCAAACACTTCTGCTGCTTCCGATCTTCTCTGGTTCGTACAAATTCCCTCTCGCGGTCTCGACTGGGTTCGGCGTGCACCCTTTCCTGGGAGGGCCTGCCGCGCCGTGGGCTGTCCTGCTGCTGTTGCCGGCGCTGCTCCAGCTCGTTCAGCACGGTGTCCACGTTCAACACCTCCCGTATGGGTCTCCAAGTGGACTTGGATTTGTTGCGGCCTCCTCCACCTCCCCCTCTGTCCCACTGCTCCTGGCAGCCCTCCTGATCGTAGCGACTCGGGGAGGGGTTGTTTTTCTGCCCCCCGCCCTGCGTACCCACAGACTGTCCTCGAGGCTCCTGGGACCCTCTGCTCGAATGGTTTGATGACTTCTCAGTGCGTTGGTGGCTTTTGGATTTGTGGTCTGCAGAAGGCCTCAGTCCGTTCTCTGGAGGGGATGAAGATGTCGTGTGTGGCGTCTCTACACAAAGTGAACACAGATCATTTGGATTAATACAATTTCATACATGTTGTGACGTACAGCAGGTGTATGTCTTTGTTTTTGCCTCTTTAATATCACAGGGCACCTTTGTGTTGCGACGGATCCGTTCTCCGATGCCCTCGGTCCTTTCTTGAGGTTTCACCAGGCCTCTGTAAATTCTCCATGAAAGGTTCCTGGTATTTTTTAGGGCTGCCGAGGGGATGTTTCACTAAAGGATAAAAAATAAAAAATAAATCAACAGACTTATTTTTTTGCATTTTAAATGTTTTACTGCTGACATCAGTGAACCAGGTCATGAATAATGATGATACATTCTCAAAAACTGCATAAAACATCATGAAACTTAAAAGAAGAACCAGTTTGTGATATTTGGCTGATTTTCCTCTTTTCCATCTCTGCTAAACATATTTCTATGAGAGAGCTTTTTCAGGACGTGGGCTCTGAATTCATTTAGAACCTTTTAACATTTTATTGTACAAAGTTTTTTTTAAATCCTGGCTCTGATCCTACCGACTATTCTAATAATTTAAAAAAAATTATTTTGTTTTGTTTTACCCTGCCCTAAGAATGGAGGTGTTCAAACTGCTTTTAATTATTTCCTGTTTTTTGCCTTCAATTCTTCATTTTTATGCCTCTGCCATTATGTTTTCAGGTTGTCCTTGTGAACACCAGATCTCAAGAATCCCTGGAGGGAATTTCTTCAAATTTGGCACAGAAGCTCAGTTGGACTCAAAGATGAACTGATAACATTTTTGTGGTTAATGGTCAAGGTCACTGTGACCTCATGAACACATTTTTACCTAGTGAACGTGATATCTCAGGATCACCGGCAGGGAATTTCTTCAAATTTATGACAAATGTAAGTAATTTTGACTCTCTGACCTTTGACCACTTTCAGACGGCCCTGCAACTTGTTCTAGGTTGAAATAAAGTGATAGTGTGTGATGCACTGCTTGACAAACCTACACTACATTTCCGACTCCACATTTTAAAGTCATCTGTACTGACTCTTCCTCATTACACATTCAGCGCAACTAAAACCGACGTGAAAGGTCACTATGAGAAACTGTGAGAAACTGAGCTGCAGCGGAAATCTGCCTCCCTATCAGCACATTTACCAAACAGCTGCCACCTTCACCTTTATAACTCAACTCCTCCTTTCTGCACATTAGTTAGTTGGACCACTTTTTTGCAGCATTGTTGGCTTTTTTGTGTTTTTATGCAATTAGAGCTGTATTTTGTTCAGATCAACATTGAAAAAAATTATCTGACGACATAATAAACAGATGACAAGAAAAGGAAATTATGTCTGAGGCCTCTCTGAAATATGAGGCATATAAATACATAATGCTGTGTGCATGTGCACGGCTGCTGCATGTTGCAACAGCAGTGAGTAAGCTGTAGTATTATGGATTACAGAGCCTAATGCTGACATTTACGTAGTTCTACTGAAAAAGGATACAACAGCACATTGGACTTACACAACTTACACAACTACCACATAATTACCCTACACACGCTCACACACACACACACACACACACACACACACACACACACACACACACACACACACACACACACACACACACACACACACACACACACACACACACACACACACACACACACACACACACACACACACACACACACACACACACACACACACACACACACACACACAGTGCCGGAAGTTATACAGAAACTCTCAAGCTAGAAATATCAGTACAGTAAAATACTGCAGGGAAAGTTGTAAAACTCAGTACTAATAGTAAGTAAGAAAAACTCCTACCACTATATACTGCAGGACAAATTTACAATATTTCAGTAAACCTTAATTAAAATAATTTACCAAAGAGGACAACGGAAAATAATGAAAATAGTACATGTAAGGTTTCAATCTGAACCATGTTTGACTCTGAAAAAAAATTTAAATATCATTTACTTACATTTATTTTCATAAAAACAAGAATCCTGTCCCATGCCAGTCAAAGTGTTTGGCCACCTCACTAAAGCAAAACAATCCATCTAAGCGGGCAAAGGCACCATTGCCAAAAAAACAAACCCACGCAGATAAATTAATGGAGGCAAACATCGGAAATGTCTAGGGGAGGAGTGAGAAGTACGGAGCGGCAGCATGAGCGAGCTTGGCCCCGGGAGCAGGGATTAGGGAGGGAGGCGTGGGTGGTAATCTGCGTGCAACCGAGGCATCATCCTCATGTCAAGTTCAAGCCAGCACACAGGGCAGGACAATCTTTCTGCCCGAGGTTTAACAGCTCTCTCTCTCTCTCTCTCTCTCTCTCTCTCTCTCTCTCTCTCTCTCTCTCTCTCTCTCTCTCTCTCTCTCTCTCTCTCTCTCTCTCTCTCTCTCTCTCTCTCTCTCTCTCTCTCTCTCTCTCTCTCTCTCTCTCTCTCTCGGAGTGACATCATTATTGTCAGAGGAACGGGCATCGTTTCTCATTTAATTTCACTTAATGGTACTTTCACATATGAAAGATAGATATGAATAGTTTTTTTTGGAAAGAAATTGAGATAAATTAAAATAAATGAGGAATTTTTCGTCCCCCTATATAATCCAAGTCTTTGACCACCAAAATCGAATCAGTACATCCTCTAGTCCAACTCAATGCTTGTACCAAATTTGAAGACATTCCCTCTCAGCATTCTTGAGATGTCGTGTTCACAAGCATGAGATGGACGGGAAGAAAACATCATGTCTCCAGAGGCAAATAAAGAAAACCTTTCTTGAATCTCCATTTGGATTGTTTAACATCAATTTAACCTCAAGTGATCTGTTGTTAAATTCACCTTCCATTGATTTAGTGTTAGATGTCCCAGTAATGATTTAAAGGTCCCTGCTATCCAGACAAGTGCTTTTATCTGTCACATTGTTTGATACAGTACAAAAGGACGTGCTGATATCTGAAGGATTTTCTTACCTGTCACGTCACCATTTACTTGGCCTTTGTAGCGGGGACACATTGTGGTTTGTCTCGGTGCGTCTTCATTGGACACTGGACTTCCCTCAGGATTAGTGTAAAACAAGAGAAGAGGCTGGAAATGTCCCCTGATGCATTTAGAGGCCACGTCTTTCCATTTGGATCCGATCTAGAGGGAAAGACGAGTGTGATTTCAGAGCATGTGACCGACAGTGACAGGTAGTCGACATTTGAACCGGGCTAAAGCAGATTAATAGCAGGGTTCCTAACCTCCTTTACAGTAGCATCATCAAAAAACATCCATTTTGAAGATTTGGTGTGATAGGCAAAAGCTGAGTAATGTTTACTCGAAAAACAGATCATCCCCACCAGATGTAGCTCGCTCCGTTTGGCATTTTCATCAGTGACGCGGTTGAAAAGCTGAAAGAGAGCAAATTGAAGTTTGATCTCTGCATATTTCTCTCTGGCAGATGCTAAATCCTATGAGAATATAATTTGTGTGTGTGGTTTTGATAGCCTGTTTTTTTTTAAGGATTACAACACACTGACCTTCATTTCTCGTATATTAGAACCAAACTGTGATCAGTGTAATTTTGTGGATATGTGATTTATTTAATTTTTTTTCCAGATAAAACAGGCAGATTGTTCTGTTCAGAACAAAGTGACGATGGATAAAGATGGTGAACATGATGAATTCTTATTTGTCATCTGGCGCTTACAAGCAGCACACGAGGTCTGAAGGCCTCTTACCCCACACAGGTTCAAACGTGGGCCAAGCGACCGGATGACATCGTCCGTGAGATCCGACTGCTCGGCGTCCCACACGAATCCTATGGTCACGATCTCTGGACAGTTCATGAGCACACGGCGGATCTTGATGCTCTGACCACAGTCACTCTGCAAAACGTGAAGAAGTAGAATTACCTCCCTGTGGTTGTATGCCTCCGCCAACCAGTGCAGTTTCTGTCGACGTGCGTTTATTTCCAGTCTCACCGTGAACCTTGACTTTTGACCACTTTAATTTGACCAGTCGGCCTAAGTGAACATTTGTGCAAAGGATTCTCTTGAGGCCCCTTTATGATAACACGTTCATGAGGCAAAACAGTGTTTGTGAGGTCACAGTGACCTTGACCTTTGACCTCCAAAATCAACTCAGATCATTTGTTTAAAAACAAAACATAATAAGATGTCATTATGTTAATAAAATGTTTGTTTTTCACTTGTGACTGAGCTGAGATTAGTGGTTCACCTGCTTCTTGTGTGCTAGGCTGAGCAAACACGATTGAAAACACTGAGAGGAGAGAAAATTCATGTTTTATTCTCAAATCCCTGTGTGAAATAAATGAGCTTATTTCCACAGTAGTGCTTCAGTTTGTGGTTTTATCTCTTTTTCTCTTTCTCTCTCTCTCTCTCATGTGACTCATTACTTCAAACTCCCCAAATCAGGGCTATCGCTCAGATGGAGCAGAGCCAGTTATTATTATTATCTGCATATTAGTGTCATTACAGTTAGTGTCACATTTCTGGAGGAATACTAGGTTTTGTAGGAAACAGAGAAGTCGGCTTCACCACAGGGATGCAGAGTGAAGAGGAAGACAGTGGCAGCAAATACAGATGAGAGAAAACACAGTGAAGCTCTGACTGCTATTTATATCCTAACACTAGTCTGGCACCATCTCCTTCCGGCTGCTTCAAGTGCAGTGTGACAGCGGAGAGCACACAGTGTACTCTGCACACTCACAGGAATATTTCTCTTCGTGGTTCTGTTTTACAGTATCATGCGAACCAATCAGCTGCGTGGCTGTTTTATGAATTCACAGCTGCCTGTATCCAGTCGGAGGCTAAATTCTGATCAGATGTTTTGGACAGAACAGGTTCAAGTTCTGAGACACCACAAGATTTGTTCGTTTATCAATAAAAAAGACATTATTAAAATGCACGATGCTAAAGGACATACCGGGCAGCTGCGGAGGTCCCCTGTGTTGTTTGCTGCCTGCAGCAATTCTCCAAACATGTCGGACCTGAGCCGCTCGTTCTTACCCAACATTCGATCAACCTGTTGGCTGCACGGAATAAAAATAACAGAAAAACTATAAATATGATCAAAATATTTTTGAAAAACACCTAACTAAAGCCAACTGATATTTGAGCCTGATAAATGATACTGAGCCTTTCAGAGATAAATCAGAATCTGTATACATGTTTGCCAATATGCAGCAATATGAAAGCTTCTATTTTACAGAATTAACAATGAAAAAAAATAAACATTAAAGCAATTATGTTTATTTTCTTAATTTGAGTTTTATATTCGGAAGCATTTGTGTTTTCTTTGCTTCATGCTTCGTGGCCTCTTGATTGTGTTCACCACTACAAATTAATGCAATCAAATACAACAGATCTGTCTCCAGTTCTAAATTTAGGAAGATTATAAAGTTCAGTTTTTTGTTCACATTACATGTCTTTTTAATATTCTTTAAGATTCTTATAATTGTAATCAAATCATTTTGTATGATCCTTGATACTGAAATTAGTATAAGTTACTCACCATAAAGAAGTGGTTGAGACATAATGTACAAATTCTGTGAACGGGTGTGGATCTGAAGATGCACCACAACAGCGACACACAAACTGTAAAAAAAACACAAAATCTATGATTATATTTTATACTTACATCTGAGTAAGTTGTCATGTGCATTAAGAAATAAAAATGAAAACAGCTTGTTAGAGCAGCTGTAGGAGTCTATCTCCATTAATATCTACCTTAGTACATTCCTGCACTATTTTATCATTTAACAAATAAAATGACGAACAGCTCAGAAAATGTTATTTACCTGCTCATAAAGCATCATTGCAAACTTCTGATGTGTGATGCAGGATTTGGATGAACAAGCATCAGTCGCTGTGTCTGAAACGATGTGTAAATGGATTCGCTCCAGGATGTTTTCCTAAAGGATGACAAGAAACAAAAGAGCCAATATGGCCGACGTGCAAACACACATGAAACACAGCACTACTGCACAGTTAGAAACACAGAGATTAAAGGATTGTGTCCATCTACACCCTCAAAATTCAGTGTGTTTCCTTACAAACCTAATGAACCAGTCGTGGTCTAGAGCCTGACTCATATGGATATTTGGGGGCCGATATAAATACCGATATTAGGGAGTGAGAAAATACAAATACTGAGATATAAGCAGATTTAAAAAAAATCTTTTGCAATGACTCCTATGACGTCAACTCTAATTTAACTACCTATATATATATATATATATAAATAATAATTGCATTATGCAAAGTTTTTATATGGGTTCATATCAGCAAACCAAACCACAGATACCGATATTTCTGTGCAAGGCTCATATCAGCAGATTTTATCGGCCAACAAATACATATAAGTCAGGTTCTACTGAGGTCTCCTCCTCTTTTCCCCAACTACCTGCACACCTAAACAAATAAAGGAATTGTAGATGCTCTAGGATCTATACAGACACAAAAACAAACATCCTAACAGGGCTTCAATATGTAACAAAAAAAAACAAGAGGCCAAACTGCACCTTTACATACGGTAGATAAAGCGTACACAGAGCGGAGGTATTTTGTCAGTGGCTTCTGCTTCCTTATACCTTCAGTGTCACAGAGGAGGAAGCACCACAACATTATTGAACACACAGTAACTGTGGAAATGTCTTATTGCGATTGAGTGTCTACTTACGAAGCACTCAGCAGCATCGTCCATCAGGCCCAGCTGGAAGCGCTGCTCGTCCTTAAAGGTTTCAGCTAGGGCGTTCCGCAGGCTGTCGGAGGGAAGCACGCGCTCTCGGCTCTGTTGAAACTGGCTGAATATACTCTGAAAAAAAACAAAAAAACAATGATAACTGTTTAAACTATCCCTGATTACCAAGATTAGGGCTGTGTTTAAAGAAATTGAAGCTACAAACCTTTAGAGCACAGAAGATGCAGCCATCCCCCAGACAAAAGTGACCCGAGAGCTGCCTCAGACTTCTCCTGAAAATGTCCAGCTGCCAAAGCACCTGTGAAGAATCAACAGCAGCAGAACTTATTCAAGGGATTCAGACGCTCAAACTGTGGGGACAGATCAGAACGTTTTTTTATTTTAACCTGCAATTTAATGCCTTTTTACATTTACTTCCACCAAGTAGGTCCAGTTTTTTTATCCCAGTCAGAGTTTTTTTTTTCTCATCCTTCAGCAGGATCACTCACGAGGATGGGACACGAGCCAAGAAAGAACCCAGTAAATTTTGATGCAAGATTTTTTATCACCTTCTTTAACATTGTGAGATGGATAGATTTTTTATATTATCTCCAATTTCCCATGGTTTAATTCATGGATCGAGAATGGATGAAAACTAGAATTAACGCACTGTGGTAGTATGCCTCCGCCAACCAGCGCAGTTTCCGTCTACATATTTAATATATTCCACAACAAAGTTTCTTTTTTCCAGATTCATATACTGTATGTGTTTATGAATTTACCCCAGTTCATCTTTGAGTCTAAGTGAATGTTTGTACCAAATTTGAAGACATTCCCTCAAACTGATCTTATGATATCACGATAAGGAAAACACATTTTGTGAGGCCGCTGTCACCTTGACCTTTGACCTTTGGCAACCAGTCAGTTAATGCTTCCAGTCCAAGTGAATGTTTGTGCCAAATGGGAAAGGATTCCTTCATGGTCTTCCAGACATATCACTTTCAAAAGGCAAAAAATTTGCTTTGTGAGGCCAGTGTGACCTTTGACCACCAAAATCTAATCAGTTCATTCCTGAGTCCAAGACAATGTCTGAACCAAATTTGAAGACATTCCCTGAAGGCGTTCTTGAGATATCATGTTCAAGAGAATGGGACGGACGGACGGACGGACAACCTGAAAACATGATGCCTCTGACTGCTGGCTGCATAACTAACAGGCACGTTTAGAGGACTGATATCTGTGCATGTGTGCGATTTGGTGTGTGTCAGTCTTGGCTGAGGTAAGTGCTTTGCTGAATCTCAGTCTAGTTAAAAAATTTGCTGCTAGTTCTGCCAAAGCAACTGAAAATTAACACTGGAATCTGCAGATTTTCACAGCTTTTAATTATTTGTGTTTGCTGGTGCCATGTGTCTGAGTCCCATCAGCTCCATCTAACCCACACAGGCAGAACTACATCCAGCTCACACAAGCCACTGAGACACTGCCAGTGGAAATATAAAGAACTGTAGCTAACAAGCTCGAGACATTTCATTCAGGAGTTGACTGAGAGAAATATGAATAAAACATCAGTTAACATTGGTAGGATTCTTTCTATATAGTTGTTTCTCACAAAATGTTGAGATAATATTTCCCAATATGTTTGTCGACAGAATGAGATTTTTGTTTGTATGCGGTAGTTTGTTACTGAGTTGGTTTTGGGGCCCACTTCTGCCCTCTAGAGGCATTTTATCCTGCTTTCATTGCAGTGTTTAAAACTAAAATTGCAAAATAAGAGAGGGCATATGTTAGAAGGAGAATTTAATGTTTGTTAATCTCCGTCAAGCAGGTTATGTTTTCACCCGTTTGTTTGTTTGTTTGTCAGCAGGATTACGCAGAAACTATTGAACAGATTTCCATGAAACAGGAAGGATGGAACATGAATTAACCCTAACCCTTTTTTCCTTTTTCTTCAACCCTGTGAAATAGGTTTTTTTTTTTTTTTTTTACATTTTCTCTGAAATCCCAGAGAATATTTCGTGGATCTTGATGAAAACGATCAACCATATTTCGGGGACTTATATCTACGAGTGTGTGAAATTGGGTCATGGTGCAGCATGAGTGAATTTAAGGGGACTGTTGGGCCTCAGTGAAGATATGTGCTCTACTGAGTGCCATTCTAAGTATTTATTAAGTCATTGAGAGTTAATGGAAAGTGGTTCTCACCTGAACAGCGCTGTTTAGGAAGCAGCTATTCTGCCCGGGCTCGTTCAGCAGGCCTTTGGTGAGCGCGAGTGACAGCATGCTCCCAGGCTGGTAGGACTTTTTCAGGCCCCCTCCAGGTTTTTTGAACATCTTCACCCAGGCCATGGAGTTAGAGCCTGCAACTGATGAACACAATCCTCAGTGGTCCACATACAGGATGTCTGGTTGTGTTTTTAAAGAAATTTACATCCGATATATGACCTAAAAACATATAATAAATTGCGGTTGTTTTCATCGCAACAATATGTTTTAATTCAAATGTAAACTAACTTAAAGAAAACTAGTGATCAACATATTCAATCCTGTAAAATAACTAGATCTGGATAAATAAATTAATAAATAAGTTCATCTTGGACCCAGTTTTCATTACGTCATTATTTCAAAATTAATGTTTTGGTCACATGACAGTCGAGTCGTGTCATCTACCTTCTCCAGAGTTGGAGGGAGACTTGCTGCAGCCGGACATACTGGGAGGTGGGAGCTGGTGTGTCGGTCTGGCCACGGGCTCCAACCATTTCATCCCCACGCGCCTCCGGAGCGGTTGGTGGAAAGCATCGTCGGGATCAGCCACAGGGCAGCTTCAGCCGTGTGCTGCTGGACATCGAATGGCGACTGGTAAGAGTCTGTGGGTGGAGCAGAGGAAGAGGTTAACCACCGCCCGCTGCACTCAGTGAAGTCTGAGGTGCAGCTTAAAGCATGAAGAGCAGAGTAATGCTTCAGAGGTGCAGAGGCCTTTTACTGCATCTGAACATAAACAAAAAGAAAAAACACAAACACGAGTTCAATGAAAGGTTGTTCCTCAGTGAAACAGCTGCTGAATGTAGCATTTGCAAACTCCATGGACATTGCATTGTTCATTCGCAAACCATTAATTCTAAATACAGTATCTCTGCTCAGAAACATAAGACCTGAGCGGAGTTCTGCACCTCCTCCATGATCTGCATCCTTCACAACCCTCCACAGTCTGATGCAAGAACACAACAACATTTTAACTGTTTTTAATACTTTACACATGCTCATAGAAAAGAAAAGATAACCCCTGTTCAACTTTTAACACGTAAATATATCCAGATATTGTTGGACTTGTTATATTTGTGCTCGACGCAGCCACTGCTTGAATAATAATGGAACGGGCAGTGTTGCAATATATTCAAACACATTTCAACCATTATAATATAACTATAATACTAGCTTACAATATGTTTATGAATGAAAGGTTTCAATACTATTTTAATAAAAACCTAAAATGGTGCCACATTGCTTAAATTCCAATTTGCAAGAATGGTGCACGATTTGTCTTTGCTCTGGAACGCTTTATTTTCTTGTGGGTATGATAATGATGTGACATTATAATACGTAGTTAGAGGGCTCATAAATAAACAGTTGTTGGTCTTATTTGAAATTCATTGTTTGCTCCATTCAATTTTAAACTCCATTATTCAGTCCACAACAAAACAAAGAGGCTCAACCCAACGGCAAAAAAACAATCTGAACAACAGAACTGAAGCTCTGATGCTGTTTTGCTTTGTTTACATTTGTAATGATTTGACAAATTTGTATTTTCCATAATGATGAGATGAGAAATACAAAATATTTCAACATGATGTCAAACTTTTAAAGGCATGTGCTGTTTTGTATATATATATGAATATAATCCCACTCACTTTTGGAACACACTATCACGCGTTACATGAATATTCTTCAATTTTTCGCCTTTTAAAATCCATATTCAAAGCCTGTGTCGGTGCCATGTGTTTGTGCACCAGCCTCTCTGACACCATGTGATTCAGGCCTGTGACACAAACACCATCTCTGCCGTGTGGGGTTCATGGAGAGGACATAAATCCTTTATTGACCGGGCCTTTTACAACCACCCTGTGTTTTCCTGCCTGGTTCATCAGGAGCTTCGACGAGCGCGCTCCCACCGCAGCAGCAGCAGCAGCAGCAGCCAGGGCTCCACCAGCCCCACGGTGAACTGTGCATGTGGGAACTGCGCCCGGTTCAGCCACTGTAGCGCAGATATGCCGCAACTCGCACGCAGACCTCTGGGTGTAAAATAAAAAAAAACAAGCGCTGTGCAGACTCACCTCTCGGAGGAGCGGAGACCCCGAGCTTGGGGGCGCAGCGCGGCGCAGCTGTCAACGCGCAGATCCCGGCACCTCTGCCCGAAACCTGCGAACAAAACCCGGCTCGAGATGACTGCAGACACGTCCCGACGCATGTAACGCACTATCTGCCACGGTGCAGCACTCAGCCCCTGCAACACGCGCACAGGGCGCACACACAGCCCGAGCCCGCGTCCGACGATGGCACCGCGCAGATCCCGTCGGGACAACGATGCTCGGATGGAGATTCGTCCCGGATCTTTTCCTTTTCTGCCACGAGCGTCTGCAGCTGACGGCCCGAGCCCGAGTGTCCGACGCGGATTAGTGATGTTTTGAGACTTGAGAGGTCAAACTCCGCCCCTAGTGTCGCCTCAAGCGCACTGCCGCTGTACTGCAGTCCTCGGTCTCCCTGCGTGGAGAACTGCGCGCTGGCGGAAGGTCAGACTTCCAACTTGTCATCATGATGAGAGGAGACATCACATGACCGCGCTGGTTTCATAACAGCCCGATTTCAAAAGCCTGCTGGATTTTTTTATTTTTCTCTCTAAATGTCAAAAGGCACAACAGGAAACCGTTTGATGTTTGGACTCGGTCTGTAAATATGCCACAATCGCCTTTCGGAGCCTCGCTGCACAAAGAGGCAGCCGCTTATTATTTCTTCCAAGTTTTCCACGCTGGAGTCATCGTACAGTTATTCATAACAAACATACAAAACAGAAAGAAGGAAATAGGAGGAAAAAACTAAGAAAAAGAAATGAGGGCTTAATTCACTTTTATTAGGATTTTTTAAAAATGTGTATTGATAATAGCTTGATCATTGATCGTATGCAGAGCCCATGTCTTTATCTCTAAACTTTAACCATTTTCCCCATTTTTTGGTAAATACATCTTCTTTCACTCGTAAACAATCTTTTCCATCACATATATTTTCTGTATTATTTCTTTTAAGTTTTTTCCACTTCATTCTTCATTGCTTTTATGCTTATATTCATAACAAACAAACAAAAAGAGAGAAGGAAGATGCAAAAATAACAGAGAAAATGCAACTACACAGTGGGTTTACATTTTAACATTTTACAGTGTAATTCACCTTTATCTTGAATTTGTACTCATATTTTATATTGATAGAGCTGATGTCTTTATCTCCTTATCCATTTCCCCCATTTTCTAGTAAATACTTCCTTTTTTCACTCACATATATTCCTTGTACTATTTCTTTTAAGGTTTAAAGACAGTTTTTTTTTTGCTCCTGAGTGAAGGTTGTGGTTTTAAATTCAACAAACACTTGATAAAAATCTGACATAGATCAATTCATGCAAAAGCAATATATTCATATACATTGAACTTTCCTTATATTGTTACAGATGAAAATTATATTGCAATAATTATTGGTGTTGTTTTTTATCTCCCTAATGCACATAACACTTAATATATACATGACAGCACCAAATGTGATATTTGAACATATTTACTGTTTCCATTTCTCTGACTCTGCTGCAGTGAACAGGACAGAGATGCAGGCAGATGGAGGGCCTGGCAGGAGAAAGCCTGCAGGGTTTAAGAGTAGACAGGACTAAAAGAGGCTGATGGTGCATGAGAGTCAGCGTCAGCAAAAAATGACTCTCACTAATTAGTGCATCTCTCTCAGTTTCCCCCCCCCCCCCACTCAAGTTTTAGTAGATCTGTTTCATCCTGGCAAAGAGAACTGGTGACATGTTTGCATTATAGCCAACACGTTTCAAAACAAAATGTTAGATTTCCAGAGTCATATTCCAAATGAGTGTTTTGTTGATGCAGTAAACACAATGTTTACCATCACCTCGCTTCATGCCAAGTGTGTATCAGCTGTTCCTGTTCACACATGTAAATACAGCACGTGCAGTGGAGCCTTGTGGATGGTTTACAGTGTTGTTGTGTCTGTCCACAGCGTGTGGGCCAGCCTGTGAATAACACAGTGAAACACTCTTCATTAGATGTTACACTGATTTGGTTCTCATTGATTTTGAGTCCAAGAATGAAATCTGGGAACTATAAACAGGCACTTTTATGTAGGAAGTTGGAGGAAGTTATTTCAGTGATGCTGATGAATTTATTACTTGATTGGAAACAAAATACAAATGAACTGGAAATGAAAATGCTAATCAAATTAAGGGCATATGTTACGTTTTTAAACTGAAATTCCAAACATTTAACATTTCCAGCTTCTCCAGTGTGATGATTTTTTCCAAACTAAATATTTGGGTTTTGCATCAATACAATAAAGCTAGACATCACCTTCCTCTCGGGGGAAATTATTAAATTAATTTCTCAATATTTTCAAATGTTCAATGAATCAATTATTGAGAAAATAATCTACATATTCAATCAATAATGGAAACTAGAATTGCAATGGAGCACATCCCACTGCAATGGCCGAAAAGTTCATTTTTTTCCGTATCTTTAACAAAGATATTTTTGGGCCAATATTTTTTGGCCCATGTCTCATCCTTCCACCAAGTTTTTGCATGATCCTGCCAACCAACCAACCAAATAACCAACCAACCAACCAACCAACCAAATAACCAACCAACCAACCAACCAACCAAATAACCAACCAACCAACCAAATAACCAACCAACCAACCAACCAACCAACCAACCAACCAACCAACAAACCAACCAACCAATCAACAAACCAACCAACCAACCAACCAACCAACCAACCAACTAATCAACCAACCAACCAACCAAATGGACTGGGCAAAAACAGAACCCGCTTGGTAGAGGGAAAACATTTTTTTGCAGCCCTACTGTATCTGTGCCTGAAAGACATGATACCATTAGGGCTCTGTTATTTTCTCGTCATGTTGCTGACAGTTAAAATCAGGCATTACTGTAATTCTCATACAGGTTCTAATACTGTATATTTGTATATTCTATATATACAAGTGGTATATACTGTGGAAAAAGGGTGGAACATGTGTAGACCATGAGATGGACACACATCTATAAATACTGTGTATTTGTATATTTGGCATTTCTCTAATCCTGGCTTGGCTCTAGCAGTTGCACTGAAACCTCTCTTGGGACACATGAAGAGTCCTTGCTTGGTATTTATAAAAGTGTTTCTCCTGCTCAGTGCTCTACAGCTGAGATGTGCTGTCAAGCTCATTTGTTCTTAAAGTTATTTTTGGAGCTTGTTTCTTGTGTCTGTTTTCTTTTCTTTTTCAACCTTCCTGAAAAGCCTCAAATAGATGCACTTCATAAAACTCTTCAAGTTACGACCAAAGTCAGTGGATATGAGGCCAGTCAGAGTAAATATAGTAGTTTTGAAGTGGTTTTCTCTGGATCAAACTGAATTGAGGCCAGTTTTGGATGCTGCAACTTTAAAATCCCTACACATTCTTATAAATATATCGAAATGCATCCAATAGCCAATGTTGAGTGGGTGAGAAAAACTCAGCCTGTCTAAATTCATTCATAAGCATAAAAATTGACATATTGTTTTGAAATAGCATTGAAACAGCTGAAAAAATACAATCAATTGCACATCTGAATTGGTGGGTTACTCATGTCAGTCTGTGGATACCATTCTGTGTGGATGGTATGCAAATACTTTAGACTGCAAGGTTTTGAATGAAAGTCATGGGATATGTGTCCCCACTGGCCTTGAATTCAATCTGGCCAGATCTCCTCCCTGCTGTTTCCCAGCTGTCTCTCACAGGCACTTTATATATATATATATGTTCTTATAAAATGAAATATATTAAAAAAACACAAAATATCTTACTGCATGTTCCAGTTTTAATTGTGTGCCATCAATAAATAAGTTTGCATTCTTTATTTACATTACATATTAATGTTCTCATTTGAAAATTGATACAAATTTACAGTGGTGTTTTCAGTATCGGTGGAATCATTGAATTTCTTGAATTATGTATAGCACATTCATTTTGCTATTTACATGATTTTCTTTGGAGACGTTTTTTGTAGTGGACATCAAAAACATACTGGTCAACTGAGAAATAAAAGCACAACACCATATAAAGATGGACGACGTGTCTCTACTTCCTCCCACTGTCCAGAAATGAACACAAAATATCCTGGATATGATCACTGCAATCAACCATATTAACTAATACAATGAACACTTGAATACACACCAATGTGGTGATAAACTGCCTAAAACAACAGAAACAATTGTAAACATTTATTTGATTTGACTTTGACTTTGTAGTTTTGCCCATGTCCCACTCACTAACATGGATGAGGCAGGATTTATGACTTATAATGCAATCAGCCACAGGGTAGCAAACTAGACTTTTGGGTAGCGATCATGTCGTCCATCTTTGTCTACATTTTATGATTTCAATGCAAAATCACTGTGAGGGTTTGCAACTGTGCTACTAATTCAGTGTTAAGTTGTCATGGCAGGCCGAGGCTACAATACTACAGCCAGGTTACGTAAAATCATCTACAGATCATCGGACTCTGGGACTTGGACGGGCTCCAGGGTAATGGTGGGTATGATCAGATGGATGCCCTCGGTTATCCAACCCTGGGCTGTCCTGTTGAAGGTGGGCCGCTTCATCCCCGGCTCCTGGAGCTCTGGGTATCTGAGCGGGCTCAGGTCTATCTCCGGGAGTTTGAACGTGATTCCTCTGGGAGCTTTGTCGAAGCCACCATAAGGAGTGGCAACCCTGCAATTGAGATCAAGGTGTCAATTCTGCTCGTTCTTCTGCCGTCTTACAAAAATAAAAACGATTGGCAATTTTCTCACCGGTTGAAGGATTTGTATTCGGGAAGCTCTGATCTTGGGTCCAGTCCAGACATTGCCAGTTTGAGAGACTCAGCAAGGTCAGGGTCACTGAGGATTGCCTCCTCCCATGGAGAGTGGTAGCACTTGTGCAAGACTGTGACGTTTGACTTTTCTGGTTCTGGGAAGAAGAGAACGAAAATACACACAGGTACACCAGAGGAGAAACGTCAGTATGAGATCCTGTAGCAGAGGATTCTTCTAAAAAGGCAGGGGTCAAAACAGAGCTGCTTCCTATTGTCTTTGTTTTTTTTTAGGCTAAGGTTTTAGAGTGGATTATGAAGAGAGAGAACACTTCACACAGGCGGACTGAGTTGTCCATCATTACGATGTGAGGCCTTAAAATAGCACATTGCTGAAGTGTGCACTCATCATATAAAGTGTCAATATGAGATGACACCCCGCAGACACATTTTAGAATGAGCACCGAGCTCTGTCTGCTATTCAAATAGAAGGGGGAAAAAATAAAGCTTCTCAACTGATTCAGGTTGTCTCGCCACTCAAAATAGCAGGAGATAAGTCCAGCTTTCACCAGTTGTCATTGTTATGATGTTTTCTTACATAATCAGTTGACTGTGAAGCCTGGTGGCATAAATTTAGCATCGTGCTGAACACTTTGATGGTGGAAGAAGTTATACCAATGATTTTCAATGACATAATTCTAATTGCCAATGTTAGCACATTCATCTTCATTTATTTGTTTTTATATCGCAATAGTCACATACTCAGCAGCCTTATTACCTGATTTTGATTCTTCTGCATTACCAGCACTTCCTTCATGGTCGGGTGCGTCCACTTTAATTTCCACAGTGTGTGTGTTGGCCAGTAAAATATCATTCTGCAAAAACAGAGCAGAGACAGTATGTCTTCAGATTCAGATAAAACACAGATTGTGCGACATAATTCCGAGTTGGCTCACTGATAGCTGTGATACACACACACACACAGACACACAGACACACACACACACACACACACACACACACACACACACACACACACACACACACACACACACACACACACACACACACACACACTCATACACACACATCATCTGACACTGATAAAGTGGGAGCTGCCCCTTAGCAAAGTGCCCGAGCAGCCTCTCCAGAAGATTTGGAGGCACGAGGCACATGTCTCTTTTATCATCAATGTTTTCTGACACTTTTTTTTTCAAGAGCATATTTGCTGAGGAATTTACCAAGTGAGTCACACACAGACAACTGTGGTGAATGTCAATATTGTGCAAGGCCATTGAAATGAAGCTTACACTAAATCCCGTCATTGTAAATGAATGAAATGAGTGACACAGACACACAAGGTGACTTACATTTAGTTGTGTGTTTGCCTCATTTTGGATGCTTTCAAATGTGTATTTGTCGGATCTCCTCCCGCGCATCTTAAAAAGACGAGAGCCTCTGTTGGAAAGCAATGACAGCTCCTCCAACATGATGTCTTTAGGAGTGCTCAGCTTCTTCCCCAGATCTATGGTGTCCCCTGCTCAACAACAAAAAAAATTACTTGTGCTTGCATTGTTATACAATGTTGAGCTAACATTTCCAAAATCTAATTTACCTATGAAAGGATCACAAAAGAAAATCCACATTTTTCTAACTTGCTTTTAAGTTATTGGGTTGATGTTTGCTAGTCAAACTGTCTCATGAGTCCCAATAGGCCCTGGTGATCACGGTAATTTGATAAGGTTTGTAGCAGCAAAAAATCTAGTTTACCTTATACGTTGATGTAATGCTTATATAATACCTATATTCTCAAAAAGGCTAGTGTATTATTAAGCTAATTTAGGAAGGGTTCATCTTCACCCCCTGGGCCCCCTGCTGGGTTAATCCAGTCCTGGAGTTAGAGCTGGAAAGTGCAGGATGGACAATATGAATAGAAATATCCCCTGATACAGTTCTGTCATCAGGTTTAAGGGAGGGTCCATTACTGACGTCAAAGGTGTTACTGAATTAAACATTTTTGCACGTTCTAAGTTCTGTCATGGAAAATGAGTAATCATTGTAGTGGAGAATAAGACTTGGATGTGTGTTGTGCTCCCTCGCCCACCAATAGTGACGGAATGTGCCCCAGCTGTCACGAACCTTCACATTATCCAAACAGCTACACAGTGCCCCCCCGTCTCCCACCCACCTACAAATAGACTTTAGAAATGGACAACGACAAAGGATTTTCACCATATAGTAAATCACCCCCATTAGCTTATTTATGGCAAGTGCTGGAGTGTAGCCCTGACATTTTGAGCCCAGGTCAGAGTGGATGTTCTCTTGCAGCAGTGTGTTTGTCCGCAGAGCCTCGGCTCCATGGTGTCATACCATTGGTACCATGGACCTCTCGGCAAATAGCTGCTGCACACTTCTTCCTCTCTCCAGCTGGCATCGTGCAGAATTGTGACATTGCGGTTGGCAGAGGTCCGGAGGACTGGAAACACATACAGGACACAGGATGTAGTCGTTCTGCCCAAGTCATACAGAAGGAGCTTTACTCCCCAACACTAGTGACCCCCACAGAACATCAGTGCCCATCGGCCGACAGGGCTTCAAGCTAAACACACAGTTTGGTGAGAGCAAGTGTAAGGTCGTCTCTCACCAGCTGTCAGAGAAATAAAAACCTTGAATCGGTAATCCTGTATTATTGTCAACATGAAATGGGGCAATATTGAAAGATTGACAAGGACAGAATGAGACACTCAGGATACACAGAGACTTACACTTGATTAGACATATTTATTCCTCTAATCTTCTCTGTTACATAACATATAAGCTGAACCCGTTTTTTTTTAGTTTACTCTTCAAAGTCAACCTCCCGCTTTCTATCCACATGCACTGGAATTGGAAAATGATCTGGAAGGTAACCGGTTAAAAAAATCTGCGATACCAGCGTTTTTCATGTTGTAATAATCTCCGTAGATGTAATTTTTAACAGATTACAGTATGTTGCATAATCCTGACGCTCCCATTGTATTTGGATTGGTGGCACACATGTAATTCTAAATCTGGCTTTGCCACTAGACCGAATTTTTTCAGAATGTGAACGACTGTCGATGACATCTGCCGTTAATATTGTAACCAGATTCATGACCTGTGTAAAGGTCAAGGTGAATATTGTGTCCAACTTTTGTATCGAGCAACAAATGTCCTGCGATAAAAAGTGCAAAACATAATTAACATAATAACTTTGTATATATTTAATGTGCCCTTTCTTTTCAAATGTAAAACATGATAAATATACATTTAAATTTTTTAAAATGTTCAGTAACTCAATTGTTCCTGACGATTTTAAAATAATTTCCCAGCAAAATCAACCAAAGCTTTATAATTCTGAAGATAAAAATACTTCTAATTAACTGATAGTCTCTCAAATGTCACATTTCCATAGGAAAGCGATGACTCTAATTTACAGAAAATACAAATGCTAGTTAGATGCAGCCAAATGTCATTTATCGCAATGCAGCAGTGACAATGTTCTAACATCAATCAAATTTAAATACACAGCATATTCACAAAATACACCGTGTCAAGGCTCGTCCATACCTGTGATGGCGTCCCTACTGCGTAACCTGTATCCTTGAAGGGGAGACACGGAGACTCAGGGGTCAACCTACAGTTGGTAGTTTGATCTTCCCTGATCTTCACAGTCCCGCACACTAAAGCCAAACTGTGAGTGTGTGTCCCTGTCTGTTGTGAATGGAATGCAGCTTACATCAATAGGCTAAATTTAACCTGCCAAACACTCATAACCACTCTCTAACACCACGGGGCAGGGACGGCGACAGAGAGGAGAGGAGAGGGGAGGATGGACAACACACACATGTCCGCTGATGTCGTTTGGAGGCTTCACTCCTGAGACGTGTGGCTCTCCTTGTGTTAAATCTTCCCAGTCAACACTCCTCAGCTGGTTGATGTAACCTCTGGGGCGCCGAGCCTTCAAGTTAGGGAGGTGGTTAATGCCTCTCCTCCTTCTGGATCGTGTCACTGTCATTATGTGTGATTATGATAATGTTAGATAATGAAATACAGATGACTGGGGATGGTTAAAGGGCCGTGTGGCTGAGACAGTGGTCAGCCAAAACGATTTTTTATAAAGCAACGTCAAGGTCATTATCCTGGCAACTAAACACATTGTCCCACCTCAGATTTATTGTACATTGAATCTGCTTGGAAATAAATTGGCCCAAAATTGAAATAGTCCATATAGTCCTTATGCAGTCTTATTCTTTTTTAGAATCAGTATTATTTACAGATGTTCTTATATTAAGTGAACATACAATGCTCTTTTGTAAAGGAAGGACTGTACGATATATGATCAGAGAATGGATCAAAAACTATCTACACAAAAATGACGCTTATATACTCATAGCATAGGATTAAAAAACAACATAAAGACGTAAAGCATTTTCATGTTTTTTAATTTTTGACTTTGTGTTTAAAAGGTGCAAAAGGAACATTTTACTCAAGGAAATTGTCAAAACCCAGCGCAACACTCTAATTCATAATTGCTGAATAAAAAAAAGACATTTCTATTTTTTTAACCTTGACACTCAGAGATACTTTAAAAACACACTGTGTACAATCAAAGGTGGCATATTACATGAATGTGTGCATGCAACGTTTAACTTTAAAATCTTACATAATAATGGCAAAAGCTTCTCTCTACTTTTAACTACCCATCACATTTGTATTTCTCCAGAGTGAAGAGAACACTTCAGGTTCAGAGAAGGTTCACTGCTTTCCTGTTTCCTCACAATGTAGAACATAGAGAAGGTTTGTCCTTGCTAAATAAAATGTTCACTCCTTTACAATATGTTATTATTGCCACGGCAACAGTCGTTATAACAGATTAAAACAAGATGAGCAACAATGTTTATGACGATCATTAAATGACATATTCAGATGTGAAACAATCAAGCAACATCAACCTGAAAAAGTGATCCCATTTAGTTTTAAAGCTAAAGGTAAAGGAATGAAAAACTCACACATGACATTTCTTAAAGTGCCTCATTTCTCACTATATATTTAAGACCAACACTGTCACGATTACCAGCCACTTCAGTGAGCAAACACTTCATTTCTCGACTACAACACATTGACTTTACCTCACATGACACATGCTTCATATCATCCTATTGACAATCTGTCTCTAATGGTCTATTTCTGTCCCAAATCAAGTCTGTTGTCAGTGCTCAGCAGGATTATGTCTCATCAGCAACACAAGCTCTACAGTGAGTGATCACTCGTACCATGAGAGTAACAACCTTCAACATCAACTCCAGAAAACAAACATAGAAAATGTACATAAATACATTTTCAGAAACACATTTCAATATCAACCTTATTTTCGAAAACCATTGATCAAATAGGGCCTAAATTCCATTTGTCTGCGGCAGATCTATTTTTGTCTTCTCCGCTCAATATGCTGCATGCTTCTCTCCACTCTGTACCTTCTATGTTAATCTACATGCACCTCCAAGTTCTTTTTCTCTCATATATCTGACTTTTTCTCACTAGAATTAACTTCTTGGGGCTGCAGTATAGAGGGGAGAGTACTTTGTTGGACCGGGGCCTTGTCCCATGTATCCAATGTTGGCAGGCCTGAGAGGCTGGGCAGGTCTGAAGGGAGGCCCATAGAAGGCTGCTTTCTCAGGTGAAAATGTCCTGCTCAGAGATGGGGCCTGGAAACCAGGGGCCGCATGATAATGACTCCTACTGACAGCTGCAGGATCAAGAGACACCCTGCGCTTCCACTCATCTGGAGGCTCTGGCAGAGACATGCGTTGCCCTGCAGCTTTGACATTAGAGGCAACAGATGATGGCAGGCTCTGGAACAGAAACGCCTCGTCCACAGCACCAATGGGGCTCTTGGATGCTGCCTCCCACGGTGACAGTGGCTTATAGGCACTTTCCTGAAAGGACATTTGCCTCTGTGCAGGTAGAAATGACCCCTGGGTTCCTGGCGACAGAAGTCTGGGCGAGGGCATCGAATTCAGTCGCCTGGGCAGGCTCAGGGAGCGGCTTCGGCCAAATCCCTGAAAGAACAAGCACATATCAGTTGTCTGGTGTTGGCAGCAGTGTTGTAGACTTTGCTGCCACCCTCTGGCTCCACTGACGCCAGTTTTGTTAAAGAAGTTTTATTTATTGAGGAGTTCAAACTAATTCATCGTTCTTCTATCTTTCTATCTCTATCTTTCGAAAGATTAGCCTGGTTTCTCTTTGTCTAAAATAACAAACAATGTTTGGAAAATGTCTCATGTGTCCAAACATTTGACAAAATAAATATTATAAAGTATTTCAGAACTTACCTGCTATTGGTCCAACCAACATAAAATAATTACAGTAGGAGAGCAACGACATTTAAAAGACGATGCAACTTTGCTTGGAACTATTTCTTGGCCAGCTTGTATTTGTCTTGTCTCCTTAAAGGGAAATCCATTCCAAAAGTAAAAGTACATTTTAAACTAAATATAACTATAACATTTCCATGCTGATGAAAAGACCTATATGTCTGACTGATTCCCCTCTATTATGTAGTGATGTAGAATTTCAAGTTAAATTCAGTGTTGTTTTGTATTTTTTGGACAAGCAGAGAAACGTTCTGCAACACAAACATTTTACCACAATAAAATACTCATCACTCAGAGCCACAGCTGCTTTTCTCTCAGCACCGTGTTCTGAAGGCCAAGATCATAGTTCCAAGCGTTTTATTGGTGATGGAAGTGAAGTGAAAACAAACGTTTGTGAAGCTGACATAAAATGATAAATCATGCAGGTCACTGATGGTGGTAGTTTTAAAATGGGCGATAATTTATTGAAATCAAATGGATATCGCGTAAGGTGCCGTACATATGAATAACTCCTGTGTGAACGTGTAGTGAGGAAGATAGAGGAGGAAAAATGTGTGGCTCAGAAAAAAGGAGTGATACAGCAGCTGGGGAAAAGAAGACAGAAGCTCACGACACAGGAAGTAGGGAGAAGGAAAGAGAAGTTTAATAGGATGATTGTGCAGAGTACAAGAAGTGCAATAAACAGTGATATGTCAGAAAGACACAGACATAAAGACACACAAGAAAATGTTTGTTTTTTCGCACTTTCATTTTTTTAGTTGCTATAAATGATGTGAATCAGAAACATAAAACTCAGACCTCTGGGATGTTCTGCTCATGTTTTACATCAAGGATGTGAATATAAGTCTAATGACTTTAGAGACAGTTTAAGAACTGGCCATAACTGACGATCCACAAAAAAACACATTTAAAGTCATCAGGGTTCATGATCACAACTCAACTTTATGCTTTTAGTCGTCATGAAATCATCAAAGTTTGGAATGAGACTGAAGGAATTGCATCCAAAAAAAGAAGTGCATAGACAGTTTCTCCCCAAACACAGTGATTCAAAATATTCCATAAATATAATTGTACAAATGAGTTACTCTTATCCCAGATGACAGAATTATAATTTGAAGATTTTGGACTTAACTTTTGTTTTATTCATGTTATTATTGTGTGTAGTTTTGGGGGTTGGTTGTGACTACTGCTACATACAAGTTCATGCAAACCTATTTCTTATAAAACACAAACACAAACTGGAGCCCTGAGTTGAACAAGGCTCTTAACACACATTATTGCACAGGTAATAGCACTTCCTGAGAATCGCTAAACATTATTTAGTCTCATGTTTCCTTTTTTAAGCACTAGTGAACCTCACAGATTAAAGGAAGATGATATAATATGTTCAAGTTATTTATTTTAGTTGTTATCTGGAAAGGTATGTGCATGAAAGTCAATATGCACGATTTTCAAATGTTTATTGAAAAAAAGGTTTCCTAACAAAGTATAATCCATCTTGTTCACTGCCGTCTTGGGTAATCTGTTTATTAAGGTATTTATTAAGTTTTCTTTCTATATTCATGATGATGAATGAGTTCAATTATTTTACAAGGGAAAATAGCGCATGAAAACAACAGACTTTTATGGTTTTATGGTAATAAGTAATTAAGTTACCTTATTACTGGTTATTGAATTTGAAAGCTAATATGAGAGGCATATTATCTCTTCTGTTGTTGTTTTCAGCTTTATGCATAAACTATTTGCTTTTTATGTCTTCTAGTTTTTGTGATGTTCCATGATGCTTCAGGCCCAAATAAATGTGAACGTGGACATCAGTAGGAAGCGAGGACTCTTTTAAGACCAGAGTAGTTTCCACCAGTTAAGTATAAGACATATTAGGTGCTAGTGTTCCATCGTCTCAGTGGCGTCTCCACCAATGACCATAAACAGTATTAGGACTAATGAATCAGAGCAACAGCCCGCCACTGTTTGACTGCCACTACCGGCTTCTTGGCAGAGAACTTTGGACGAGGAGCCATTTGACGTGCGCCTCGAGCAATAAGAGATGCAGGAGAAAAAGCTGAAGCTATGCTGTCACCGGTAGATGACAGCGTGGAGGAGGTGCTTGCGGGCCGGGCGCTTGGTGCTTGCTTGTTGCTTATGTGATGGGCCGCAGGTGTGACAGTGTGCTTTTCATCCAAGCGCTTGTCAGTCGCGAGAGGCTCAGCTGATCTCGCGTTTTGGCAGGCAGAAGAGTTTTGGGAACTTACCGATCCAGGATACTTAGTGGGGGCTTCTGCCTTGGCCTGAACAGCGAGCTCAGATGTGTTATAAGTAGAAGGAGAAGAGGCAGATCTAAGTTTGAGACTTTTTTTTGCCTCAAACTTTGATGCCGGAGTAGGTTTGGGGTTGGGGCTGGGGCTGGGGCTTTTGGCCTCAGGGACTGCATCATACTTGAACAGTGATGAGTCCAACTGATAAGGTTGATGTTTCATGATATCTAAGGCATTTAGGTGCTTTTGGGGTGCTTTAGGTTTTTCTTTGGTCTTGACTTTGGAGCTTGTGGGAGGGGGCTGCTTGGCTGCTGATGGAGGATAGAAAGGAGCAAGAAGGGGATTGTACGATAAAGGGGGAGGGGCGCGGACATTGGAAGAATACCTCCAGAAGTTAGGGAGGGAGGAGGCTGGGGAGGGGGATCTCCTTTTATTCGCTTGCACAGTTTCAGCATCAACAACAAACTTCTCCATGCGGGACTGTCTTCTTGCAAACAGCTGTGCACCTTTTCCTGCCATAGTTGAACCATCACCAGGTCGATTAACACCTCTGTCTGAGACTCGACCCTTTGGAGAAGGCTGCGCTGCTTTTGGTGCATGGACGTATGACTTCCCTGATTTTGGTGGGCAAGAAGCAACTGAGTTTGGAACACTGTCGGACTTATTCCTTGAGGGTGAAGGTGGGTGATGTGGGCTGTAGGTAGGACTGCGGGCCTGGATACTCACAGGGGATCGTGATGGCTGCTGATTCCAGCTATTTGTGGTTGGCTGAAGATGAAGCTGAGGAGAAGGGTTGACCGGAGCCCAGGCGTTGGCAGGTGTTTGAAGTGTTGCCTGAGTTTGATCTGGTGCCCAACGGTTGACCATCTGTTGCTGCTGAGCCCAATCTTGCTGCTGTAAGTAATGCTGACTGTGAGGCGCTCCGGGACTGTGAGAAGGTTGTGAAACGGGACTTCTTGGTGGAATATACGGTTCAGCAGAGGGACTCCTGCTCATCCAAGGTGGACAGGATGGGTTGATGGTGGGTTTTGGGGCCACTGGAGGGGGATTCTTGAGTTTTATTGTTCTTGGTTGCATAAAGTTGCAAGCTTCAGCTCCGAGACTAAAGCAGTCTTCCTCTGACTCAATGTAAGACCTCCTTTCCCCTTTGCGTTGTAGGTGGGGATTTGATTCTTGTGCCAGCGCTGACGACTGCTTTTTAGTGCCTTTCCTTTTTGACTCTGGCAGCATCCCCGACTTGATAGCTGGCACAGATATCCGCTCATCTCTTGAGGCTATGATGTCTCCAGTCGGGGACCAAACATGTGGGATAGTGTTGATAGGCACAGATACTTTGAATCTTGGTTCGTTCTTCCTTGTGACTGGAACAGCGCCACCAGGCATGACAGCAGCAGTTGTGCCACCTTGAAATCCTAGGAAGGGCCTTGCAGTTCTGTTTGGCACCAGGGGTCTTGGCACATTGGCTAGGTGATTCATCTGTTGGATATTTTCTTGGTATTCATGCTGCTTGTGACTTGCATCCATGTAGTCGGCCTGGTTATTAAGCATGTACATTTCCTTAGTGTCATACATAGTCTGTGCTTCTGTACATTCAGGCTCTGTTAGCGCCTCCACGGGTAATCCTTTATTCCTCATTTCTTCATGCTCTGACATTATCTCGTCCATCCTCCTGCGGCGTTGGACAAACATCATAACTCCCTTCCCTTTTGTCTCTGGTAGCGCCTCCATTTCTTGAACACCTCCCCAATTCAGACTCAAATTACGCTGCTGGTGATAAACAGAATACTCCTCCTCTAACTCGGAATCACTCGTCGCCACAAAGTTATACGCGGCTGATCGGACTTCTTCGGATTCCTCCTCTATCTGGTCTTCGCTGTGGAGCCTATTGCCAGTCCCGTAACTCACAAGTGTGTACTTCTTGACCCGCTGGCGACGTTTTTTAAACAGCAAGGCTCCCTTATTTTGAGGATTGGGTGCATCAGTTAGAAGCCGGGCGATTCGTTTACATTTAGACTTGGTCTCCTTCACGTGCCTTTCTGATTGGCTCTCGCTGTGAATGAGCCCTGTGACAATGGAAAAAAGTGACAGAGGGAGAGAGAGACAGAGAGAGAGATAAGGCAGCAGTGTGAGGCAGATAATTACAGAAATGGCCAAATAATTATGAATAATAGATAAAATAATAGGTTATTATTATTATTATTATTATTATTATTATTATTATTATTATATTATCAATAAGCAGACTAAAATCAAGTAAGACACATTTGAAAGTTCCCCCTGCTGATGCAAGCGCACTATTAAAAGCATCATATTTACTTACAGCTAACTTAGGTCCAGGAGGTGAGGAGCTCACTTTCCATTGCAGTCAAGACTTACGATTGGAAAAGGGATCGGGTGACAGGCCAGGGGGACACATGCTCGCGTCAGTCAAATTTGTTCCTGTCCGTCTCATGATATGGTCATATTTTATTCTTGTCCTGCTCTGACTAATAAAGCCATGGGAATTCTCCCTGTATGTCCACCTCAAGGAGAACCCAGCATGAAAATAACCAGCTTTGCACATGATATTTATTGATTAACTGATTTTATCAGATTTAAATTGAATTATTTAGCCTCAGAATCCCCCTCTAACAAATGCAGGCAGAAAATATTATTTAAGGTGATTATCTTAAAATAATTTGTTTGTTGGGTTGCATTTAAGTCACACACAAAAATATACAGATTAATTAATTTAAAAGTTACTTTAGGGTACACAGTTTGCATGACCAGCTTCATATATGCAATAAAATGTATAAAAGGAGGGTAAAAGATAAATACTTACGTGTGTATCTTCCCCTGTGCCTGTCTGGTCTGCACAGATCTGTGGCAGACTCTGAGTTCCACTTCTCTGCCTGCTCAGCACCCTCGTCTGAAATTTCAAAGAAGACAGGAGCAGGAGGTGCCTCACTACTCCCTCCTTCCTCTGAAGATTCAATCCTCCTGTTCCCAGGGGCTGGGTCCTGCCTATTACTGGCTCCCTGCGGCTCCTCTGTGGTCAGGGTCAAGGCCAGGGTCAGGTCAGCGGCATAGCCAAGGGAGGAGGAAGATGACGGGGAATGCACTGGGGATGTTTGGCTGGCCTGAGGCTCAGAGTCAGGGTGCTCTTTGTGTGGGGACAGGGATACTGGTGAGGTTTGGATGTGAGGAGACTCTCTCGATTCACTGAGGTAGATATTGTCCTCTTCTTTGTAAGAAACATCCTCATCACTTCCACTAAGTTCAGCCAGGGACTGTTGCTCACCTGCAGATTCCCATTCTTGTGGCTGAGGGCGTTCTGGGCACCCAGGGTCAGACTTAGGGGTATGAGGAGGCTCCGGGTCTAAAGGGTCCTCATCACTAATATCATCCTCATCAAAGGACTCCGCCAAGGACTCAGAGGCACAAAGTTCCTGGGAACCATCTGAACCCGACCAAGGGACCAGGTTGTGATTGTTGTCTGGGGCTTCGACCTCTGGCTCCATTTTCTGATGCTGTTTCACAATGTCTTGGGTGTCACTGATGATACCTTCATTAAAACACAGATAATCAACATCAGGCCTGGGAGCCAAGCACTTAAAGGGGGCTCATAAAGCAAAATTCAAAAGGACTTTCAATATTACATGTTATCAATAAATATGTAAAATACCCACTGAAAATAACCCTCAACTGGTCAAACAGCAATGATTTGCCAATGGGCCAAAGTAAACATTTAACGGACGTCTTGCAGAAATTGCAGATTTTAACAACTCATCAAGCTTGGATCAAGACATTTCAGTATAATTTCACTTTGTGACATTTCTAACTACTGTTTAATTCTCTTGATTATTCCAATCCTCAATAGGAAGTGCAGCGTTGCTCTGGAAGTTCAGGGCCTGCCATCGCTCTAAATGGAATGGAATTCAACATCCAGGGGGAGGTAGCATTCGCATCCAAGACTATAAACAAAACAATTGGGTGGCTGTTTTCCGAACTCATGTTTATACAGCGACGTCTCTTTCCCTCCACTGTTCTACATCTATCACTGCAGCAATGGAAGTGGTCAGCATTTCCATTTAAGAACTAAATATGAGAGACTATTCATTTTATACATACTCCTCCCCCGTCTCTCCCTCACTTAGAGCCAGATGTTTGTTTTGTTACTGAAGTTAAATCAACATTTAATCATTTACTTTCTTCTTATTATTGTTATTATTATTATTATTATTAAGAGAGTATTATTATTAGTTATTCTGGTAAACATATAATTGCATCGCAGCAGGTGGAAAAAGATTCAATCGATTAAATAAAATAAGACAGCGCAAAATAACTAATTTCTTCCATCAAATCAATTATTTAAGGTAAAGCAGACATTAAACTCTGCAGTTTTGTGGTTCACACCTCACCACTCATAACCTCATATGAAGCTTGATCACCTGTTTAAATTGATTATATTTGTCTGTTCATAATATCATACCCTAGATACGTCTATAGACCAGAGTGCAGAGGAAAGAACAGTCTAACACACATTTAGAGTTGGGGAAATAGCAGGGACTTTCAAACATGAAGATTGCAACACAATCCTTTAACTCTTAAATACAACACCTCCCAACATCCAGAAGGTGGGGCCATAACACTGCAGCACCAGTGCAGCACAAAGTCAGATAAGATAAGATAAGACAAGACTAGAAAGGTTAAGATAAGATTCTTTTCATCTTTCAGTTTTACACTGTGCAGTTTATTTAACTTTACAAGAGACACAGACACCTACAAATTAGTATAAGCAGTTGCATGAATGGATCAATTCTTAAAAACCCCAAACTACTTAGCAAAGGTCAAATGACATTTGAAAGAGACTGCTGGTAATGACAGATGCTTATATTGAAATTACAAACCAATAGAATGTTGTATGAGGCCATCGCCACTTTAAAGTGATAGCGGTACAAAGTGTTGTTTGCTGTCAGAGCTACAATCGGCATGACAGCAACACAGAACACACAGCCAGAGGCTTCAGAACTATGACGCTGTCCCCTCAGAGCCCTGGTGTCAACATCCTGCAGTCTGGGATCTCACGAAGAGACAGAGGACACTGAGACTAAATCCAAAGAAGAACTGTGACTCACAGCGCCTGGAAACAACAGTCCAGTGTACTGAGGATCGATCGATCGATCCTTCTATCTATCTATCTATCTATCTATCTATCTATCTATCTATCTATCTAACTGATAAATAAAATTAACCTCCAAGCTCACTTTACTTTTCGTGCCTAAAACGTCTGCACAGTGTTTTGCATATGTGCATAATCCAAAGAGCTGTGTAAAGGCCTGTGGCCCCTGATATTGATTAACTGCTGTTTACAGACACCATCTGCTCCTAAGACCAGAAAGGTGACCTTGAATTCTGTCCTTTTTACCAGCTCCCCTGCTTGAGTCAAGGGAGAATCATCTGAGGTTTTAACAACCTTCCAGTCCAAATAATAATGACAAGCTGCATTTAAACATCTGAGCTTATTATGTGTCTGTGCAGGGATTTGATACTGGTTGGAGAGAGGAGGATCAAAGTTGACCAGTCCCCCCCCCTGCAGGACAACATCACACTGAGCAGCTCCCTCAGCAACAGACTGACTCGCCCAAAGTGTCTGAGGGAGAGGAATCACAGGTTGTTTCTTTTCTGCAAGACTCATCAACCTGATCCATGCTCCCAAAAGACCACAAGCACCAAACCTATTTCACTCAGGATTAAGAAATGAAACTGAGAAATAAAAAAATCTGTGCAATTTCAATATAGTATTTGTGTAATCCTCTTCACATTGTATATACTCTGTTTACATACATAGGCTTGGTGTGGACCCTTTTCACTGATGCTCTGTACTTTTCTCTTTTTTTTTGTATTTTGTGTACGTCCATTTATTTGTATTTTTGTCTTTCTTGGGATCAAATAATCATAATATTAACATTTACATTGTTTATATTATTTCTATTTTTGTTAAGTATCATTATTATTAAATACTATAATATAAACATATTACATGTTTATTACTTTTACTGATGTTTACCCCTTTGCTTATCTTATTTTATCTTATCATATCTTTTCTTATCTTATTTTAACTAATCTTATCTAATCTTATTTATCTTATCTAATTTATTTAATCTCATTTTAACTTATCTTATCAGAATTGATCTGATCTGATCTTACCATAACTTATCTTATCTTATCTTATCTTATCTTATCTTATCTTACCTTATCTTATCTTATCAGATCTGATCTGCTTTTACCTTAACTTATTTTATCTTACCTTATTTTAACTTATTAAACCTCATGAATTTTGTAGCATTTTTACGACACCACTATGACCCGTAAGATTCAACACACACTTCCAGCACTGTTAAAGGTACAGGCTCTTTGGCTCTTTGTCCCATGCCCACTCTTCTCTTCCCTCTCGGTTCCACTTCATTTCATCATTTCACCATCATCAAACCTTGCTTTAGTGCTGTCGGAGTCTCTGTTTCCTAGTATGGCAGTAACTCCAGTGTGTTGACTCATTGCTATGGAAACAGGGAGTCAGCTTCCTTGACGGAGGAGCAGACTCTTGGCCTCGGGGGTGACCCCTGTGAGGACTGAGCTGGCGGATTAGGTGTTTCTATGTTATTATATAATTAGACCATCTTCCCTTAACCACTAATGAGAATCACACACGTTTGTAACAACTTCCACAATTACCTTTTTTAGTACTTTCTCCAGGATACAAATTCAAAATATGTTGTATTGCAATTATGTGGACAAAATCAGATTTTTTATTTTTATATTCAGATTTTCTGATATATAGTAGGTCAATTAACCTTTTGCAGCAGCAAATAGAAAAGTTGTAGGATACTATACGTAACACAGTTTCAATGAACCCTAAGATGCTTAATTTGGTCCATTTGTGCAAATTGATCGATATTTGCATCAGATTGAACAGTTATTTGGTAAATTAATAACAGGAAATACACAACAGTATGGTGATTAAATCATTCAATTAAAAAATTAATAAAAGTAAGACGTTATAAAGAGTTTGAAGAAGTGAATCAATGAATTCATAACTTACATTAATCATCCCGGAGGTGCTATCAAGACAAAAAATGTTCAGAAATGGTCCCATCAGTAGATATCCAGCATTGTCACGTTCACGTCCCGGCAGTTTTAGTGCACGACCGTAGATAAGAGATTCTGAGCAGATGTTCAGGTCACCTAGCGACTCGCTCAAACCGTGTCCTTGCACATCCACGTACGCTGCTGTATTTAAAGAGAGAGAAGAAGAGGTGATCCTGGCTCGACCTCCCCCTCAGACACAGCTCAGTTAGCATCATGACCCTGCCTGTAGAACACAGTGAAGATATTCTTAGACGGATATAAAATGTGCTGTTCGCTCAGTGCAGGTGTTTCGTGTCAGTATTGAAATAATTCACTGATCGACCACTGAGAGGAAAACAGGGACATTCTTTACTTCATGCAATATCAATGCAAATACACTACATGTTGTTTTTCAGCAAGTTGCATTAATAATCATTTGTTCATTGCAGTCGAATTGAGGCAAGAGATAGGATTAGTAAAATACAGGGTAAGGTTGGACACGATAAAGCGGCTGTACAGTAAATGGATGAGGTAAGAGTGCTGTTCTGTAGGACTGTGATGCCCGTACATGGAACTAAATCTGAATTTGAAATGCTTGGTTGGGGAAGTAATATGGGACTCCAGAAACTACAGTTAAAAGTACCCAGTAAAATGTGGGTGAGCCTTCCTATGGAACTCAGCGTTCATGTTAATAATGTTTAACTTTCATTTTTACCTGCAACAATGTTTTCAACCCGAAAGTCTGGACTAAGGTTGTTTTTGTTACACTATAAATATTTGACCCGGTTACTTTTAGTTTCACGTTGCAATGTAGTGATCATGCTAAAGACTTTCCTTATGACATCACCTATGTGGGCTGCGTCTACCTATACTTAACATTGATTGGTTTGTAGACAGGCGTCTGACATCAGCGTGTTGTCAATTCAGCTACTGCACTCCCTAACTGAATGCACTCCCTAACTTTTTTTAATAAAGTGCAGAGTTTTGTCTAAATGGAGAAAATGAATGAACCGGTTCACTCTGGTAACTGTAATATCATGATGGTATTACTACCTCTTTCATTCCCAGTCCTCACCCTGAACATCTGTTCTTGCGCTATATAACTTAAGTGAGCGGGTACTCTCTCCTCTGCGACTGTATAGCTGTAAACAGGCCCAGCAAGTTCACGAGTAATCCTGAACTGTAGATCAGTTGAAAAGACTTAGAAGTTATTAAAAACCAGCGTTTATCTCAGATGTTCAGCGAGGAAACTTTTAAGATATATGAAGAATTGTAAACAGAGTTTGGTGTATTTGCTACAGCAGCAGCTCTACTCGTTCAGGAAGCCGAGGATCATGGGTAATATCCACCATTCAAATTTTTTTTTTTCTCTACATGAAAACCATTTGATCAATCATTGTTGCAAAGTTACAATGTGTTGCTTTAAATTGACATGCGTCTCCCTGTCTGTTGAAAACCTTTAATGCATCTTTGAGTCCTGTACTTCCCACAGTATATGAGAATGTGTAGCAAAACTGTAATGGTTAACTTGGTGCTGGTAAATGTGTCTCGTTCAGTCTCCTGTCATTTTAATTCCCATCACCGTTGCAGCATATTGCTTCTTGTCGACTCTCACAGCAAAGCAACATGAAATTTGACAACATTCTCTCGGAGATCAATGGATTTGGAAGATTCCAAATCCAGCTAGTCTTGATTCAGGTCCTCTCTCGCATTACGTTGCCATGTCACTTTCTGCTGAACAACTTCATGGCGGCTGTTCCCGCTCACCACTGCAACATCAGCGCTCTGGACGATGGAGACCTCTTCAGGAATTTAACTCCGCAGCAGAAGCTGGTTGTTGGTGTTCCAGCAGAGCAGGACGGGACTCTAAGCTCCTGTCAGATGTTTTCTCAGGCCCAATATCAACGTCTGTCGGGGTCGAATGGCAGCGAGGAGGCTTTAACTGTTCAGTGTCGTAATGGATGGGTGTATGACAACAGCACCTTTAAATCTACTTTGGCGACAGAGGTAAGCATCATTAAATAAATAAACATGTGTTCCTAAAAGACCATAAACTTTTAATAAAGAATAAGTCATATTTTTTCTTTTTTTTATGTGGTTGACATTATAATTAAATAAAGTGAAAATATAATGCATGCAAAAATACACAACACATAGTTTAGAATTAATGACATTTAACCTTCTTTCTTGGAACACTGTAAAAAACAAATGTAGGCTACATATTGTAATATCTTTTCAATATTTTCTTTGCAGTGGGATCTCGTGTGCAGCAGAAAAGGGATGAACAAGGCAACAGCCACTGCTTTCTTCATCGGGGTTATGTGCGGAGCCCCTTTGTTTGGATTTCTAAGTGACAGGTAAGATGTCAATGAAAAGAAAACTGCAGTCTGTACTTTATATGTCCAAAAAGTCCCATATGTGACAAACTATTCATGAGGTAAGAAAAAACCTTTCGAGGAAAATATTTCTTGCAATAGCATGTATGTACAGTTCTGTGCCAACAAGGTTTACATAGATATTTGAAAATCTATGTAAAGAAAACAATAATGCATAATGATAATATATGATGAAAACGGTCAAATCTAAAGCATGAGTAGAATTTATAAGACGATGCCTTTTACATGCCCTACTTATGTATAAAGGCTTTTTTCCTGGCACAATTTCACAATTTCACAATGAAATATTGAAAATAAACATAAAGTACGTAGTAGTAAGTTCAAGATAAATGAAGTAGATGTGAAATTATTGAATCACTTGATTGTATATATGTTATATTTTGTTAATTTTAAATGGACATGCAGGTAATTTAACCCAAAGTTCTGATCATAACTCTCAACATCCTCTTTCCACGACCAGGTTTGGGCGACGGCCGCTTCTGCTGGCGTCTTACGTGTCGTCCATGACGTTTGCGCTGCTCAGTGCTTTCTCCACGTCGTATATAATATTTGTCATCATGAGATTTTTTACAGGAATGTCGCTCGCAGGAATAAGCATCATCTCCATTGTTCTTAGTGAGTAGGCAGATGTTACAACAATTCAAATCTTTGCTGAGAAGAGAAAAATGTTTTAGGTTTGTTTCTGCTCTGTTTTAGTATGAAGGAATGAAAGCTGTTGATTTGACATCTTCTGTGCTGCCATCTCTGCAGATGTGGAATGGTTCAGCATTAAATACAGGACCTTCTCTGGTATAATCATAAGTCTGGACTGGACTATTGGGAACTGGCTTCTGGTTGGACTTGCATATGGTATAAATGAGTGGAGGATGCTGCTTCTCATTGTGACCTCGCCCCTGATACTGTCTGTCTTCACTTGGAGGTATCAAAACTTCATATTTTTAACTTTGCACTATTAAAAAAACAATGAGCGGTTGATCAGACACTGATCTTGCCGTGTTCGTCACGTCAGGTGGCTTCCAGAGTCTGCAAGGTGGCTCTTGGCAAAGGGGAGGACAGACGCTGCTCATCATTACATCATGCAATGTGCCAAGATGAACAACAGGACCGAATGTATGGCCACCATCACACCATTGGTACAGTCCAACATTGTTTTTACTTTGCTCAGCGGCCAACCTTCAGTAATTTAAGAAGAAAGATGTGTTTGACCCAGTTTGTTTGTGCTCTCTCACAGACATTACTGGAATCTGCCAAAACGGAAACTGCAGACAGGAAGTACACGTTTGTGGATCTTTTCAGGACTACAAATATTAGGACACTTGCTATTTGCTCTGGGATTGTATGGTGAGTGTGAGTTTCATGTGACTGGGAGAGGATTATGTTGGTGTTGCATTAAGATGGGAATGTGGACAACCTGTTACCCTGGATCTGCTCAAATATTAAAGCTAAGACGGCCTGTGTCACTTGCCCTAAAGTCACACATTTTTTTTCTGTTCGTGTTAATAACCACACAAACCGTGTTAATCTGTGAGCTTTGTAGTTTTGCTAATTGGTGCGTTTTTAAACTTTGGACCGAGTCGGCTTAGGTTAGCTTATAAAACAAACAAACATATTTCACAAAATACCAAACTATTCTCTTGAAGTAAGTACAAAGTAGCCTCAGCAGGTATTTAGCTTGTAATCTGGGATAATGTCTTTGTTTCCCTTAATTAAATAAAATGATTAACAGGGATTTCAGATTAGTTATTTCTATGTATTGTTTCAGTGATATTTAAAAAGCACAATCCTCTAAATATTTTATATATTGAAATAACTAAACTAATTCATTCAACATATGTGTGACATGACAACGTAAAGATTTTATAGTCCACATCACTGATTGATACTATATTTCTAAAATACAAAATAATAATAATATATCATAATATGATATAAAATGAAAAGATGATGGATGATACTTAAAGTACTCACAGCAACTTCAAATTCAATTCTATTTGTATAGCGCCAAATCATAACATACATTATCTCAAGGCACTTTACATAGTAATAATCATTCCTCTATGCTGCAACAATAACTTACATTGTCATAGCAACGCTTAACTCACTGCTGTCTGTAATCAGTCATGTTTTTTTGTTTTTTTTTAGGTTTGGAGTTGCATTCACATATTATGGGATAACTCTGAACATAACCGGATTTGGACTTAACTCATATCTCACGCAGTTTATATTTGCAACCATTGAAATGCCAATGAAGATTGGTGTGTATTTCTTCCTGGAGAAAATTGGTAGAAGACCTGGCGAGGTGTGGGCCTTGCTGTTGACGGGGCTGTGTCTCTTCATCAACATGTTTGTTGCAAAAGGTCATTTTTGGTTTCTAATCCGTCATGTAATTTTGGTGCATTCTCATTTTTCGTCCGTATTTATGATGATATTTTTCTAAACATCTTCTGTCAGATAAATGGGTCACTCGAACTGTGATAGCAGTCCTTGGAAAAGCCCTGTCAGAGGCCGCGTTCACCATCATGTTCCTCTTCACAACTGAACTCTATCCTACGGTCGTACGGTCAGTCAATAACAGACTCCTTCACTAAGGTTGACCACAGACAATGATTTTCTGTTTTGTTCAGTAGGCTGCACACATACAAGGTTTGAATTAACCACGGGACTTTGATTTTTCAGGCAGAATGGTTTAGGATACACCTCGTTTTTGGCACGGCTCGGCGTGTCCATATCCCCGCTCATCATGCTATTGGAGGACGTGTGGCATCTCCTCCCCCCGGCTACTTACTGTGCAGTGGCAGTCGTGTCTGGTTTAGTGGCTTCGCTCCTGCCTGAAACATTAAACACCCGACTGCCCGAGTTCATTGAAGACATTGAGAAACCCAGGTAACGAGGATTTTGAAAGGAAGATCACATATACTTCAATATTAAAGCTACAGTAAGCATTTACCCAGATCAAAACGCTTCACTGCTAAAGAATAACTCAACTCTGAAAAGGAAAGTAGAAATCCATACCCTATAGTTTAACATACATAGTTTTACATTTACATAACATCGTCAGGAATAATTTACGTGATTTAATCATTTGCTGGTTTCTTTCCTTCAGCTCTGTAACCCAGGCATGATAAAATGACTAACTTTTGTTCTACCTGTATTGCAGCGTACAATCAACAAGGAGGAAGGAGATTCAATAAAAAATGGTGATGTTGTTCTATAACTGGAATAATTGAATGATATTGACACAGTGACATTGTGGAAAAGCACAATAAACACTTAAACCAGCTGTTTGTCAGGAGTCAACGTGACCAACATAAATAATGAAATGTAAATAATGTGCTGCACTTAAAAAATAAATAAATAAACTAAAGAAAAGTGTAAATGTAAATTTACTTGAAGTTGGAAATAAACTAAATTGAAGCATGGTTATTGGTTGTATTAGTGTGACACTCGATGGTTGTGTGTGTGTGTGTCAGTCAATCTCTGCGTAGGTGCTCTGCTGAACCTCTACAATAGAATTTAAATATGTAATGGTTGGGATTTGCAGAAGTTAAGGCTTTAAAGTTTAATGTACAGACCTTATTTAGGAGCCCAACGTATGAACACCAAGGATAAGGACACAGGTACGTTATAAACAATACATTGCATTGCAACATTAATACAGATTATACAAAAGGCCTCATAAATGGCCGATGTAAAAAGCAAGTATTCAAATTCAATAGTTCCAAGTGAAAAGTAAAGTTCAGTCCATTCTGACCACACCGTGTGGAAGGGTAGTTTCACTCATTTCAGTTTTGAAGTTAAAAGTATGTATTGGAACATAGGTTTGAATTTCGTATCCGGGTGATCCAGGCTACACCTGACAGGACACCACAGAAAAACCTGGATGGTTATATTCTAGGAGTGATTGCTCATGACATATGTGCTACAACATTGTTGTTATAGTACAGGCTGTTTGGGACCTACTGGTAATGTACACAGAAGAAGGAAGTACAGATGGGTTGGTGTTATATCCCTGGCTGTCTGTTATGCACAATACTTTACAGATATTTTATGCTCTAATATCATATTTCCACATAGATACTCATTCTCACTGGATAAACATATTAGATTCAATTGATATATTAAAGACAAAAATGCCAATTAAAAATGTCTGGAGTTTGAAGAGTGTATTACTTTCAATATTTAGTGTATTTACTGTTTTTAGTTTGAAGCTGTGTTATGCTGCTGGAAAATTGCAATGTTTGGTGTCCTATTAGCATCAATTATTTATTTTAAAAAATATTTTACTATTCAGACTTTTTTTATACAGCTACGTGAGCAAAGTCTCATAGCTGACCATTAACTAGCAACATTTACCAGTACGCGAAAAGGCCACTGTCTCACTTTCAAACTTAACATCTTCTCTGTGAACATTTCTAGTATTTTCAGAGCTGCGTTGTGTCACTCATTTTAAAAATGAAGTTTGAGAATGTGCTGGCAGAGGTAGATGGCTTCGGAAAATTCCAGATATGGTTGATCTTCATGATGGTGATTCCGCGTATGACTTTGCCTTTTCACTTCTTGATGAACAACTTCATCGCGGTCGTGCCCTCTCACCGCTGCGACATCAGCTCGCTGGATGACGGAGGAATCTTTGGGAATTTGTCCCAGACGGAGAAGCTTGCCGTTGGTGTTCCGGTGCAGGAGGATGGGACTCCGAGCTCCTGTCAGATGTTCACAGAGCCGCAGTATCACCTGCTGCTCAACTCCTCCAACGTTACCGACCTTCCCACGGTGTCATGTCAGAAGGGATGGGTGTACGATCACAGCACCTTCAAGTCCACTCTGGCCACAGAGGTGAGTTTTATGTATTTATTTATTGCATTTACAAAGCAACAAAGTAATTCCGGTTCATTTTCTACCTTTCTCTCTCCATAGTGGGATCTGGTTTGTGATAACAGAAGAATGAACAGAGCCACAATCACAATCTTTTTCCTGGGCGTCATGCTCGGAGCTGCAATATTTGGATATCTCAGTGACAGGTGTTCATGTCTTCACATTTTAAATTAGAAACCTTTTCATATTTTCACTACTTTATTACATATATAACGTATAATATATATATATATATATATAACGTTCTCTTGTATAACGTATAGATATACAAGAGAAATTCATATGATTGAATTATTTTTTGCAAAAGTTATAATTATTGATGATAGATTTAATTTGCAGTAGCCACTGTGCAGCTGTCATTGTTCATTCACTAAGCAAATAATGCACTTAGCAACAGATGAGCTGGATTTGTTGAGATACTGACAAAAGAAAATTTTAAGTTAATACTATTTAGATTTATATATTTTAGATTATTTTGTAACTTAAAAGGAAGGAATATATATCTGTTCATTGGTATATTAGGTCATTAATAACTCATCATGTGTCTCTCATTTTCCATTGCTCAGGTTTGGCAGGAGAAAAGCACTTCTGATGTCTTACATCACGACCACAATCTTTGCATTTGCAAGTGCTTTCTCGCATCATTTCACCTTGTTTGCTGCTATGAGGTTTTTTACTGGAGTTGGACTTTCTGGAATAAGTATAATCAGCACTGTCCTTTGTGAGATTTACTTTATAATCCTTCTCTTATTTACCTTATTCTTAGTTCAGTTGCATGTGAGCCATGTTCCTCATGTAAAACATAGTTTGTTGTGGTGACTTCACTCATTCTTCACATATAAGGTTCTGTGCAGACAAACTCACTTTAAATGTACATATGACCAAGATCAAGAAATAATCCACAAATGAGCCAAAATACTCCAATTCTGTATCTTCATATGTGTAGGACTGTATTATAGTTATGTCATTAGACAGCAGCTGTTATACTGGCTCATATTGGGTAGTTAGGACACTACATCTTGCTTATTAGAAAGTATTTTACAAAAAAGTTGAATTCTCTCACATACCCCCAGTTTTACAAACCGTACTAAACTATACCCTACAACAATAACATTTTTGGGGGATTTTTTTAGTTTTTATCTCAATAAATATTTATATAAAGAACCAGACAACAAATGTGACTTGTTTCATATACATAAGATTTTTCAGTTTTTACACAAAAGTATGTTGTAATAGATGTGATGTGTTGTCATTGATCATAACAGGCATTGAATGGGTGGACATCAAGCATCGAACTGCAGTGGCCATTTTAATGAGCATGGACTGGACTGTCTGTGCTGCTCTACTACCGATTGTAGCCTATTTTGTGACTGACTGGAGACACCTGATTGCCACGTTAAGCACCCCACTGTTTCTGGCAATCATCTGTTGGTGGTAAGGAAAAATAATCACCTCATAATCAATCATTCCATGAACTGTCAATTGTGAGGCACATATTAAAGGTTCAGTGTGTAGAATTTAGTGACATCTAGAGGTGACGTTGCATGTTGCAGCTGAACACCCCTCAACTCACCCTCCCCTTCCAAACATGAAAGAAAACCTGCAGTAGTCTTCAATTGTCATAAAAACTCAAGAGGGGTTTAGTTTGTCCAATCTGGGCTCCTGTAAAAAACATGGCGGCCTCCGTGAGGACCCACTCCTGATTTAAAAATAAATGAAACACAGTAGTAAAAAAACATCACTGGGATTATTTCAATAGATTTCAATATCCATTTCACCTAAATCTTACACACTGAACCTTTAAGAATGTTGTATAGACACAAGCACACGACACAATTTCACACTGTTATAGATTATTTTAACCCTTATTTACAACATGGCTTCTAGTTTTCAGGTGTGACTCCTGAATTTATGTGAAAACCTGTTTAAATTTGGTCACTCATTAAGACATATGTTGTCACAGGTGGCTCCCTGAGTCTGCCAGGTGGCTTATAAGCAACGGGAAGGTCGACAGTGCTCATTTCTACCTGAGCAAGTGTGCAAAGTTCAACCACAGAGAGCAGTTCATGGCAGACCTAAAGCCTGAGGTTCTGAATTTTACACAATTTAGAAACTCCCACCTGGTACTATTCATTCGTCTGACTAAACTTTCCTGTCACTCTCCAGTTTCTGTCCAAAGTGATATTTGTAGAAAATGAAAACAGAAAATATTCCTATCTGGACCTTGTGAAGACTCCCAGAATGAGGAGGCTGGCTCTACTCACTGGCATTGTGTGGTACTGTGTTGTAATTACTGCGTTTACCCTCTTAGCCTTACACAAATATTACATTAGTTTACTCTCCTGTCTGTGTATGATCGCTCAACCTAAGAACAGCAATGTTTGTTTTTAAAACAATTATAATTTGGTGGTTTTGACAACAACCATTATATTTATTCATGAAGTACTGATATAATGTTATTAATACACATATAATGCACATAATTGAGTACCTCTTCTTCCCACTGTGATGCAGTAATTATCTGGTTCACACCTACATAGGAGGTACTATTATTTTGAAGTATTTTGGAGAGTTTTTGATTTGCCAAATAAGAGAAAACATACACAAAAAAAAAATAGTCTTCTCTTATAAAATGTATTACATGTTGAATGTCTCTTTTTTCCGTTTATAGGTTTGGAGTGGCCTGTACTTACTATGGAATCAGCTTGAATGTCATCGGATTTGGTGTGAACATTTATCTCACCCAGTTCATCTATGGTGCAATTGAATTCCCAGCGAAATTCATCATCTTTTTCACCTTGGACAAAATTGGTCGAAGAATAAATCAGGCCGGAGCCCTTTTTCTGACCGGACTGTGCATATTCTGCAGCATGCTTATACCTCAAGGTAAATTATCAATTCTGGTGGGTGTCTTTGATGAGAGACTAACGTTATGGTGCCTCTTTTATTACTACTGGGAAAAAAAACTGATGACACTGGAATAACTTCACGCTGGGAGATGCCAGTTTTTTTTATCAAATTCTGCACATGTTGGTTTTAAATGTTAAAGAAAGATGATTCAAAATGACCTTTGGTTACTTTGCAGAGATGGGGCTGTATGGGACAGCTGTAGGAGCTTTGGGCAAGATGTTTGCAGAGGCATCTTTTGCGACTGTATATCTGTACACAACAGAGCTGTATCCCACAGTCCTCAGGTCAGTACAGAGTTTATATTTCACACTTGTGCAAACATGATTATCCAGAGGCCTTTTCCAAGAGCCACGTTGACTGAGACATTTGGAAAACCCAGTGCTTGAGAACCAGAATCATGTGTTCTTCTTGTATAAATCAGTGTTTAAGGGAGTTGCAGTTGTCTTGTGAATCAGACATTCTTCTTCTGTGGTCAGACGTGATGCTTTCTTCTGTTGCGCAGACAAAATGGATTAGGTTACAGCTCCTGCATGGCACGTTTGGGTGTGTCTATATGCCCATTGATCTCACTTCTGGAAGAAGTGTGGCTCCCTTTCCCAAGTACCGTCTTCTTCCTGACGGCTTTTACTGCAGGTTTTTCAGCTTTGTTTCTTCCTGAGACAAAAAACATCCGTCTACCAGAGACTGTTGAGGATGTGGAGCAGATGAGGTACTGGTCCCCATTTTGCTCTTACTTTGCATCCAGACATTCACAGTGAGCGATAATAAAATATTTTGTGTGTGTGTGTGTTTCAGAAGGCGCTCAATCTCCACGTCCAACGAGTAGTCACCACCTTAAGGGTTTTCGTCATTTCCACTTAAAGACCAGTATGAACACAATGCAGCGGGAACAAGCTGTAAAAAACCTACTGACAAATTAGTTTGTTTCCAAAGTTCCCTGATATGATGTAACATTTAAATGAGTCATGGTTATGGCCACCTGGCAAATGCTTGCTGTCTTTTAAGCCTGAAGTTTAGTCTCCACCCACTCAACCTACCAAGTATGCACAGACAAAATATTATGCATTGTTACTTTTAATTTGTCTTTTCTTTATTTTGTTCTATTTTAGTCTGTTTCAGATTGCACACTATGATGTCTGTAGAAGCAGCTTTTGCAATTTCAATTCAGCAAAAATGTCCAACATCGTTTTACCCCAAAGGAAGGCGAGGCCATTGAAGAACACTGAACATAAACAACAAACTGTGACTACTTGGGTCGAGACAGTTTTACTATACATTTAAACAAATGCATTACCACCGCCACTACCACTGATTTATGGTTTATTTTTATGATGTAATGCAATTAAATAAAAGATGACTCATTTCATTAAATCCTGAGACTCCTGCTTTAATTATTACCTCTAATGCTTCACAATCCCACAAATCAATCTCAATTCCAATTAATGTTATTTCTTTTTTTTTTTTATGGCGCCCAGTCGTAACATACATTATTTCAAGACACTTTACAGAAAAAGAGTTGACAATAATATGATGAAACCCAACAGTTTGCACGTCAAGCAAATGTTTGTGCAGATAAAACAAGAGGAAACATCTAGCAGAACCGGATTCAGGGGCAGGAACAGTTGTATAACATAGTGGTTAATGGAGGATTAACATTTACCTTTTCAACTTTACAACGGCAGCTCTTGGGAAAATCCAACGCCAAAGGTTACCCTGTGGGTTTTTTGTAATGTTCCATTCTGAAAGGAAGACATTTTACACCACGAGAGGCCACAGTGAGGTTTGAGAACATCCTCGCCGACATCAATGGATTTGGAAGATTTCAGATAACAATCATTGCGATCAGCTTCCTCTGCCGCTTCACGCTGCCCTGCCACTTCATGCTGAACAACTTCATAGCGGCCGTGCCCTCTCACCACTGCGACATCAGCTCGCTGGATGACGGAGGTATTTTTAGGAATTTGTCGCAGGCTGGGAAACTTATTGTTGGTGTTCCAGTCCAGGAGGATGGGACTCCGAGCTCCTGTCAGATGTTCACAGAGCCGCAGTATCATCTGCTGCTCGACTCCTCCAACATTACCGACCTGCCCACAGTGTCATGCCAGAATGGATGGGTGTACGATCACAGCACCTTCAAATCTACTATCACCTCACAGGTAGAATACTTTACACTTTATTACAAATCACAAGGGAAATGTACTTTGTCTTGAAGAAGAAGTTACTTGTGTTCAGGGAACAGACTTAACTTGTCTCATTTCTTCATTTTGTTTCAAGTGGGACCTGGTATGTGACACAAGTAAAAACAAGGCGACTGCTACCATCTTCTTTGTTGGGGTGATGTTTGGAGCTTTGACCTTTGGAGGTTTGAGTGACAGGTATCACGCAGCTTAAAAACAAAAGTGTGAACCTTTACCACCCAATCAGAAACACAAAATTTTGAGACCTCCTGATTTTCCGCAGGTTCGGCCGGAGGATCATGCTGCTGGTCTCCTACGTGTTTGGGACGCTGTTCGCTGTCGCGAATGCTTTTTCTTCATCCTATGTGATGTTCGTTGTGCTGAGGTTTTTCACGGGATTTAGCATCACTGGCATCATCATTGTCTCAACAGCCATCAGTAAATCGTTTCTGTTCATTATCTGAATTTATCTAAACAAAGATGTGTATGTGAGTATACGTGTGTGTGTCTGTGTCTCTGTGTGTCTGTGTGAGTGAGCGTGCTTCCAAAATGGCGGCTGGCCACTCCAAAGATAACGCCCCCCCTTTGCAATGTTTACGACATGTAGCGGGGGTCAGAGAGATGGGTGCTGAGATATGCGTGTGTCTGTGTTGGTGCCAAATTACGGAAAGTTTCTAGATGCATGCAAGGAAAGACTGAAGGGCATAACTAACATTAACTTTCAAATAACTTGTAACCAAAATAGCACAGCAACACAAATCAAACTTGTAAACATCACATGGAATCGAATAAACAGTCTTTGCTTAGCCTAGTATAATTATTAAGCCCTGTTGTGTTACCCGTCCATGGAAAGGGAAAAAAGGTTTCTGTGCTGTTTGAAGTTCTGTGAAGTCGTCTTGCTGGTTTTGTGGCTCCTGCCTTTGTGGTGCGGTGCAGCTCAGTTGCTGTTCGAAGTTCTCCGGCAGGACATCGCGTCGCTGCTTGAAGGTTGGTAGAGCTTGGATTGGAGGAGGTTTCCCTCGCTCGGTGCGTGGAAAGCTGCACCTCGTGCGCAGACAGAGAGGTGGGCTCCTCTCGGACGGTCGCGTCGAAAGAGGAATCGAGGAAGAGCGGTGTGCTCCTCTCGGAAAGGTGCATGGAAAGAAGCTGGACACCCTTCTCCTCTCGAGGGTGGCGTAGAAAGAGAATGAAGAGAGGGAGACCTGGCCTTATATTGGCTTGGTGACCTCATAGGTCATGGGGCCCAGAGTGACCAATAGTAGTTGAAACTTGTGTCCCCGGTCGGTTTTCACACCTCTGTGTGACGTTGAGACACCCTGGGAGACTGAGTTCTGGAGGCTCTAGTTTTCTCCAGCACAAAGGACATGCGGCCTTAGGCTTTTGACTACACATGTAGGCCGAACTGTAGTTCACAAATACCAGGTCCCAACAAGTAGTAAAAAGCTACTAGCATGAGAGATTATTCAGTCAAGCAAAGGTTTTTTTACATTTTGATTTGTGTTTATGGTTTAAAATTCAGTTTACTTGAGTCCTCTTGCAGCCGCTGCTTGTTCCAACCCGGCAGTTTGCTGAATGTCTCCCCTGCTCTCTCTCTCCCACTTTTACACTTAACTCTCTCCTGTTGGGTGAAAGCCAAATGCCCAGAAAATATCTTTTAATAAAAAGGTTTGAATAAAAAGGTTGATTTGAATGATAGTTGGGCAGGTAAGAGGGGGAACATTTACCCACAGGTTGTCTTGGCTCACACTGTCCAAGAGCAGGTTTAACCCAGTGACTTATAAATGTGTAATTATCTATTATTTCAAAAAATCATGAAACAAAACTTGGATGACTTTATTTCCTTTACTCTTCCTATTATTTTTTGACCTAAGGTTTAAAAAATGGTATATTAAGAGATAAAGAATAATATAGTGAAACACAGTTGTGAAAAGTGCTGTAAATTATAAATGTCATCTAGCCTGTAACTACATTATAGTCTTATTAACTATCTAATAAATGCCTGTATTCTATTTATGCTAAATGAGAAGTTAAAGTTTATCTGTGAATTATATACAACATGCACGTTTGTGATAAAATGAAAGTCTTTAAATGAACTACAGGTGTTTGCCTCCACTAATCAGTTCAGTGTCAGTCTGCAAACACTTTTCCAGACACCTACGAGTTCACCTAAAATCAATTGATCATTAAGTGACAACTGGTCAAAATCCAAGTGAATGTTAGTGCCAGATGTAGTGACATTCCCAATGGGTGTCATGGTGCAGAGAAAACAAGAAGAAACCTCTAGCATAACTAGATTTAAAGTGGGCGGCCATCTACCTCAACCGTTTGGGGAAAGAGGAGAGAAGGGGGGGGGGGGGAACAGTTGTGTAACATAGACTGAAGTTATTTTAGTGGTTAAGGGAGGTAAAACATTTACCTTTTCAACTTTACAACGGCAGCCCTTGGGAAAATCAAACGCCAAAGGTTACCCTGTGGGTTTTTTGTAATGTTCCGATCTGAAAGGAAGACATTTTACACTACGAGAGGCCACAATGAAGTTTGAGAACATCCTCGCCGACATCAATGGATTTGGAAGATTTCAGATAACAATCATTGCGATCAGCTTCCTCGGCCGCTTCACGATGCCCTGCCACTTCATGCTGAACAACTTCATAGCGGCCGTGCCCTCTCACCACTGCGACATCAGCTCGCTGGATGACGGAGGTATTTTTAGTAATTTGTCGCAGGCTGAGAAACTTATTGTTGGTGTTCCAGTCCAGGAGGATGGGACTCCGAGCTCCTGTCAGATGTTCACAGAGCCGCAGTATCATCTGCTGCTCGACTCCTCCAACGTTACCGACCTGCCCACAGTGTCATGCCAGAATGGATGGGTGTACGATCACAGCACCTTCAAATCTACTATCACCTCACAGGTAGACTGCTTTACACTTTACTACAAATCACAAGGGAAATGTACTTTGTCTTGAAGAAGAAGTTACTTGTGTTCAGGGAACAGACTTAACTTGTCTCATTTCTTCATTTTGTTTCAAGTGGGACCTGGTATGTGACAGAAAAAGTAAAAACAAGGCAACTGCTACCATCTTCTTTGTTGGGGTGATGTTTGGAGCTTTGACCTTTGGAGGTTTGAGTGACAGGTATCACGCAGCTTAAAAACAAAAGTGTGAACCTTTACCACCCAATCAGAAACACAAAATTTTGAGACCTCCTGATTTTCCGCAGGTTCGGCCGGAGGATCATGCTGCTGGTCTCCTACGTGTTTGGGACACTGTTCGCTGTCGCGAGTGCTTTTTCTTCATCCTATGTGATGTTCGTTGTGCTGAGGTTCTTCACGGGATTTAGCATCACTGGCATCATCATTGTCTCAACAGCCATCAGTAAATCATTTCTGTTCATTATCTGAATTTATCTAAACAGACTAAATGCAGATCTATAGAAAATAAATTGTCTTAATAGTGAAGGTTTTGACATGATCCTTGTGAAGTGATGAGGTGTTTGTTCTTTACAGGCGTGGAGTGGGTGGATGTTGAGCACAGAAAACTGGTGGGAGTGGTGGACAGCTTATCATGGACATTTGGGAGTGCAGTGTTTGCCGCTATCGGCTACTTTGTGACTGACTGGCGGTGGCTTGTTGTTAGCGTCACATCTCCTCTAATCGCGGCCATCGTCAGCTGGAGGTACGAATCTAACACTGAGATCTTTCAGCCGTTATTCAGAGAGACTGCGACTGGTTAATGTTTAAGTGACCCATGTATGTATGTACCCATGTATGGAGTTAATGTTGAACATTGGGAAAACAAAAAGCTTTTATCCTTCACCTGTACCCCACGGATTAAGACAAGGTATTTACAGAGTGCGTTTTCATAAAACATGTCATACATTATGACTAAAAGAGGTTTTTCTTCAACATTAGGTGGATGCCAGAGTCGGCCAGGTGGCTCATTGCTAATGGGAAACTGGAGCAAGCACAGATGTATCTGAAAAGATGTGCCACAATGAACCAAAGGGAGAAGCAGATTCACTCACTTAAAACAGAGGTTGGCACATTGAATGTGTGTGTTCAAGAGATAGTGATCTAGGAAACAACTACAGACTCAAGGTCTAACAATTACAAAATACGTTGTACTAATAATAAAAGGACTATTTTCTCTGTCAATTACATTATTCTCAAAATATTACCTTATTCTCGAAATCTCTTTATATTTTCTTCGATATCAACCTGATACTCATATTGTGGTTTGACAAATAACACTGCTTTGCATTGTTTCAGACACTATCAACGATTGTGGTGACAGAGAAAAGAGATCGAACATATTCCTACATCGATCTGATACGAACACCCAAGATGAGGAAACTGGTCCTGAGTACTGGCATTGTGTGGTCTGTATTCACATTACCATTAAGCCCAGTGGCTTTACGTTGAAAACTATTTAAACTATTGTTTCTATCACAGGGTTAGTTTTACTTTTTAAAGAAACAGATGAAAAACTCTTAGTGACTGTGTATCAACAAACTGTTACTCGATTTCATGAGTTTCCTTTTTCTCTACCTCTAGGTTTTGTGTAGCGACGACATTTTATGGCATCAGCTTCAACATCACAGGCTTCAAGCTCAATATCTACCTCACTCAGTTCACCTACGCTTTGATTGAGGTCCCAGCCAAACTAGCCATCTACTATTTACTGGATAAGATCGGCAGGAGATGCACGGAGGTGGGATCTCTACTGATGGCTGCCATCTGTCTTGGAATCAACATCTTGGTACCTAAAGGTAGCCTTCATTTCCACAGATCTACTGTACATCTATAGCACAGTGTAGTCACTACACACTGAAATATATAAGGAATTTAAAACCTACTAAAAGTGATGTTTTTTTCTCAGATATGTCTGTGGTCAGAACAGTGGTAGCAGTCATTGGAAAAGGGTTTTCTTCAGCATCCTTTTCAACAATTGTGCTCTACAGCTCTGAGCTCTATCCCACTGTTGTGAGGTAACTATATACCTTCTTTTTCTTTGTCTCAACAACCCGAAACAGAACCTGTCACATTTTAGATCTGTAACATATATACTGTGCTATCCCAACACTGCAGGACAGAGGATAGATCTTCAGATAGAAGATATGTTTCCACCCATGTCTGTACGTTGGTTGGTTTGTTGGCAGGATAGCTAATTCTTGTTATAAATGTTTCTTTTAGACAGAATGGTATGGGCTACAACTCCTCCATGGCTCGACTTGGTGTAGCTGTGGCTCCTTTCATCCTCTTACTGGACGACGTCTGGAGGGATCTGCCACAAGTTGTCCTGTGCTCTTCGGCTGTACTCGGGGCACTAGCCGCAAGAACACTGGCAGAGACACGCAACAGGTGCCTGGCAGAGACCATAGAGGACGTAGAGGGGCAGCAGTAGTAATAAGCTACTAGCATGAGAGTATTCAGTCAAGCAAAGGTTTTTTTACATTCTGATCCGTGTAAATTGTTTAAAATTCAGTTTACTTAAGTCCTCTTGCAGCCGCTGCTTGTTTCAACCCGGCAGTTTGCTGAAGGTCTCCCCTGCTCTCTCTCTCTTTCTCCAACTTTTACACTTAATTCTCTGTTGGGTGAAAGCCAAATGTCCACAAAATAGCTTTTAATAAAAATGTGGGTTGATTTGAATGACAGTTGGGCAGGTAAGAGGGGGAACATCTACCCACAGGTTGTCTTGGCTCACACTGTCCAAGAGCAGGTTTAACCCAGTAACTTATAAAGGTTAAATTATCTATTATTTCACAAAATCTAGAAATAAAACTTGGATGACTTGATTTTGTTTCCTCTTCCTATTATCTAACCTAAGGTTTAAAAACGGTATATTAAGAGAGAGAATAATATAGTGAAACACAGTTGTGAAAAAAACATTAAATACTTTTCATTTTAAATGTCATCTACCCTGTAACTACATTATAGACTTAGTAACTATGTAATGCCCGTATTCTATTTATGCTGAATGAGAAGTTAAAGTTGAATTGTGAATTATATAGATGTACACTTTTGCAGACGCATACAAGTTCACCTTGACCTTGGAACACTGAAATCAGTTCATCATGAAGTGAATTTTTGTGCCAGATGTAATGAAATTCCAGATGGGTGTTCTTGCTGTGGAACATTCACAGAAACATGACGTCACTGTGACCTTTGACTGTGAACCAACAAAATCAATCATTTTTTCTTTTCCTAGTGAATGTTTACACTAAATTTGAGGAAATTCCCGCAAGGTGTTACCGAGATATCGTGTTCACAAGGCAACAAAGATGACGTACGACAACTATCATGAGCATTAATAATATGCTGCTCATGTCGACCTGTGTGTTGGTTCAGAAGAAACAAGTGTTTATTTTCTTGACCAAATTAGCATCAACACAAAAGCAAAGAACTGCACTACAAACTACACAACTTTTGCAATTAACATGTTTTACTAATATGTACAGAGAACTTAAGTCAAAGCTCCTTTATTAAAGAAACAAAGCAAGCACAAATCTTTTTTTAACGACTCAACAGTCCCCTAAAGGAAAGTCCACCACATCTAAATGACATGTTTCTGATATTCCTTTTGAAAATCTTCAAAGCCAGGTCCAATACTTGCTGCTGATATTAAATCTGACATTACACTTACAGAATAAACTTTGATGGGGAAAAAAAACAAACAAAATATAAAAATCAAAACGCCAAATTTTTAAACATTAAGATACAATGATACAGAATCATCTAAAACTATAGTACGCAGCCGTTTTCCAGGACACTTCTGTTATTCAGTACTGGGAATACTCTTTAGTCTCTAGTTTGGCAACGATTCGCTCCAGCTGTCGTTTAGCTTCACATTGTGGGAAGTTACTCATTTCATAGTACTGGGGGGCAATCTTCACCAGCCTGTAACCAAAGAAAGAGAAGAATGTTAGATTATAATCACAGATATCATGTGCTATTTTAGTTCAGTTATATTCATTTATCTTTATTTATAATAAAACGTGTAAATCTCGACACACATACCACTCAGGCTTGATGTCTGTGCAAGTGCGGATGTAGTTCTTGGTGGTGAGGACAAATTCGTTGTAGAGCACCCACTCAGGCTTGTGGTCTAGGACTGTAGATGGGTGCAGTTGGACCACTTGGTTGTCTTTCACTGTGAGGTAATGACCTGTGCGCTCCAAATGAGCCACCTGCAGAATGAGAGAAAACAGACCTCAACAAATCTGCAAACAAACATTGTTACTGTAAACTACAGCTGTATATCGGTGTCTGCGTTTATTATGCACATATGCATCAATCTTAAAACATTTATTTTACAGGATAAACAAAAAACATACATTCAATTTTTTCTTTAATTCAAGAGATAGATATAGATATATAGATATATATATATATATATATATATATATAGATATAGATATAGATATATAGATATATATATATATATTTGGTTGTATTGGTGTTTTATTTTATAGCTATATATAATACAATTGATGATTAACTGCAAAATATCAAGGCTCAATTACGTGAATTTGTCATAAGGGTTTGATAATGATATCTTAGGAATCAATGCCAATTATTCTTAAAATACATATATGTATATACACACTGGCAAATATATCGTACGGGACATTTTTTACCCACTACTATCAGTTATGGCACTTTCCCCCAAAATGATCGGGTTCTATTTTAACCCGACATTTTCCGATAAATCTTTGAATTCCCCTATTTATAATATAGTTATAATATAATGACAATATAGTAAAGCACAGTAATAATGCAAATACAGTGTGTTATAAGCTATTAAATAGTATCATTGACATCATCCTGTGAATGTTCACCTGCATGAAGAAGCCGGTGCAGAGCGCCCGGCGGATGTTGATGTAATAATCTCTGCTGGTGAACTCCGTGCTCCGACGGGGGAGGTTGAAGCGGTCCATGATCCTGGACAGCTGCTGCCGCACGTTGTCAGCAGACATCAGTGAACGGTAGTTGACGAAGTTGTCATAGCACCACTGGTTCGACTCATGGTCTGGAAAATAACATATAAAGCAAGTGATCAGATATTTAGTTCAGCGTCAGGTCTTTGCACTTTCTCTACAGCAGGGCTCCAGACTACTTTTTTGCATTGGTTGCACAAATCCTAAATAAATGAAAATAAAACCACACAAAACCAAAACAATAATTAAAATGGACTCTCTGGCCTCTGTGAGTGGGAGGGAGGAGAGGCATTAGATGTTTAATGTTTTACAGTAAACTCAAAGCTGCACTATTCGTTTATATTAACGATGGGTAAAATGCAGAAGATTTAAACATGTAGAGACAACATTTATTTACATAACTTGCTCTAAGAAGCGATTTAGTGATTTTTTTTAATTCCTTCACTTTAATCACAGTTTGAAGCTACAAGCTGGAGCCAACATATTTACCTCTGCCAAGGAGCTTATGTTTTGATCTGCATCTGATTGTCTGTTATTTAGCAGGATTACTAACTGGCTAGCAGAGGGTTTTTCCTCCTTCATACATCGTTTGCCCCAGAAGTCATAGCATAGGGCAAAGCCACAGGTAAAGTGGATATGACGCTTTTAAAAAGGTGACAAAAAGGAAGCGTATTGTTAGCTTGAATTTTTCGGGAGGTGAACATTGTTGGAAACATGTACACCAGTGAAAAAAACAAATTTAACAAAGGGCTAATTGTGTTAATGAAGAACTGTTTCATATTATATCTTTGTCATGGCGAGATAGGGTTTTAGCTTATGTTATATTAATCAATGCAAACCTTTCAGTGCCGTGACATGAAGGAAAAAAAACATTCGACTGTTGCTCACTTTGTTTGAAGGCGTGATAGACGTTGAGCAGCGTCAAGTGGTCTCCGTCGATGTGAGCAAACCTCATCTTGGACTCGTCGGCTGCCTTCTTAGCCTCCGTGGGGCGGACAAAACACTGTGGGACTAAACAAGGTTGGTATGGGCCCCAACAAAGCCGCCCATAGGGATGAGTCAAACATTCACAGAAATAGGGGAGCAAAGCCTATGATGCTAGGGCACTCGACACTGCGTTGGGACAGGGCAGGACCACAAGCTCTATCAAATGGGGCAGCAGTCTTTTCTCATGGTCATTCCCAACTGTACTGGCTATTAGCTCGTAGAGGGGGGGTCATTTAACCACATCTGTAAAACAAGAGTTTTCACACAACTACAAAGTGTTAGGGACACCAGCAATGTTTAACTTTTCAAGATTCAGAAATCTGACTTTTTTTCCGTACCGAGACGCAATGACGTTAAGACTTTCAGAGAGTAGATAGTATGTTAAAGCTACACATGATAACAGTTTAAAATCACATTTGATAATTTGAATGAAAAGAAAATTCTGAAATATGTGACAAATAAGAAAACGTTTTAGTGGTTCCTGCCCTATCCACATGCTTTGGTGATGAATCCTCACTCTCTATTCAGTAAACCAGTAAACATACTGCACATTAAGGCCATAAATTCAATCCTAAAATTGAAAAAAGTCAAAACAAACTCAGTTCCAGATCGATTCACCATTTAGGTTAAGCTGTCCAGAGTTAAATGTATTTTAACCATAACTAAAATTGTGGATAATAAAGGCTTTTAGGTGATAACATGCAATGTTTTGTTTTTTTAATAAACAAAATATGCTGCACAACTCTTTAATAAACTACAAACTTCACTCCCCGAACAAACTTGACACCACATGATGATGGCAAGACGGTCATATTGGTAAAATTTGGTTAAACTAGAATTGAAGCTCACACTGGTCTGTGACTCAGTGTGTATTCTCAAAGATAAAATTAAATATCTGCCACTGGATCAAACTATATTTCAGCTGTACTGTTCTGTAATTGTTTGTTTTAGAATTTAAGTCATTTTAATATGAGACCAACACTTTGCTCAAAGGTGTTGACCAAAGTGCTTGAGGTGTCACAGAAAAAGGAAAGAAAATATGAACTAAAACTAAATTCTATGTGAGACGCTTCGTTTCAACACCGCCAGTGAACAGTAGCGTTTCTATCCCAGAAAGAATGAGCCTACGGAAGGCAAGGAAGATCAGCCCAGTCCTGGGCATTACCTGACAGCATGGCAGTAATGGAAAGGATCTCGTTAGAGCAGTTAAACTCGCAGCTGGCAATGACCATCTTAGCCAGCTGGGGGTCCAGGGGAAACTCGGCCATCATGGATCCCAGCTCCGTCAGGTCACCATCGTCGTTGAGCGCTGCGAGGTAATTCAGCAGTTCCAGGGCCCTCATCAGGGTTTCAGGAGCTGCGGTTAGAGGGAGGGGACACACACAATGTCAGATGTTCTGCCCAACTAGAAACTTTTGGATTGTTTACATTTTTCCTTTAATGCAGACTGACAGACCTGGTGGATCCATGAAGTCAAAGTGCACCAGGTCATCAATGCCGAGCTTTTTCAGCTGCAGCACAACAGAGCCCAGGTTGGATCGTAGAATCTCAGGGTATGTGTTATCCTGGAGAGAGATGATCACTGTGTTAAATACATCTGATAATGCAACTCTGAGAAGATAAATGACAAAGAGACAATAAAGAAATATGTTTTTTCTCTCCCTCCTGTTCATGTGTGTGTTGTCACTTACCTGCATCTCTGTTTTGTAGGCCTTCTCCGTGTAGAGACGGAAACACTTTCCTGGACGTGTTCTGCCGGCTCGTCCCGCCCTCTGCTGGGCAGAAGCTTTACTGATGGCTGTGACGAGCAAAGACTCCACTCTGATTCGAGGATTGTACACCTGCACACATAATCAAAAGAATATTTAAGTGAAACAGCTGATCTGAGATGTGCGGGTTTTTACAGTGTAACCAAAATAAAAAGGATGTGATAGGACACAAGTGAACAACAAAACTTGGTTTTACAGAATGATTCAAACCATCTTTTTATACAGATTTCATATAGAACAAAGTACATAAGCTTGAGTAATAATCAGCTGAGCAAAGTACACCCAACACTCCAGTGAGGCGAGTCACTCTTAACCCACCTTCTGTTTGGCGAATCCAGGATCAATGACGAACACCACGCCATCGATTGTTAGAGAAGTTTCAGCAATGTTTGTTGACACCACGACCTGTGAAGAAGAAACAACAGTCTGTCAGATATCCTCTATTAAGTGGTGCAAATAGGTGCCTCATGTGAAGTCATTCAAAAGGAGTCAAATTGAATTAGTTTTAAAAGGAATTGTGCTGGTATCTATATTTCTTTATCATTTAAAATGTACCTTTCTTCCTATTGCGCCATTGGGCTTCCTTGGAGGAGGAGGCTCAAAGATCCTTTGCTGCTGCTGTGGAGGCAGCGTCGAATACAGTGGAATGATTTTGATGTCCCCAACTTCAGGTCCAAGGTCATCAACCTCACGCTTGATTCGTTTGCAGGCCTCGTCAATTTCCTGAAAGGAAGTTTTGATTTAATTTTGCTGTTCAAGACGGTGATAATAACAAGGTTTCTCACTGGACCAGTAATATCAGCACCATAAGTCTTACCTCTTGACCAGTGAGGAAGAGCAGGCAGTCACCTTCATCTTCCTCGCACATATGAATCTGGATGACAGTGCGGATCGCTGCCTCGAGGTAATCTCGCTCAGGCTCGGGGGTGTAGAAGATCTCCACGGGGTGGGTACGGCCAGGAATCGTCAGCAGGGGGCAGTTGTCAAAGTAAACCTGGAACTTCCCAGCATCGAGAGTGGCACTCATGACGATCACCTGTCAACCAAGGAAACAAGAAAAGTCATGTTTAACTCCTCATATTTATTCAAAAGTAGCAGTGTGGTTTGGCTCTTGGTAAACAAAATGACGTGCACTTATAGATTCTTACCAGGAATTTCTATAAAGTATATATATTATGTATTGCTTAGGCTGGTGGCTATACAATTTTACTGCAGGTTGATTGAAAAGGTGAAGGCTGTGAAACCTCACAACCATAATGTAATTAACAAAACCTAATGCAGGCATGAGGTTCAGTGTGCTAGTTTACATATTTCACAAGTCTGCTAAACATTTGCATATCATATAGAAGTAAATGGAAACTAGTGTGTGCCTGGATCAATAGGAAAATATCAAAATGTGCTGTTACTAAACAAAACATTCACACAGAAAGGGAATCATTATCACGATATCACTTTGATTAAAAAATGAAGAATACCTTTAGATCTGGTCTTTGACGCACCACCTCCTTGAGTACTCCCATCAGGATGTCTGTGGCCAGAGTTCGCTCGTGGGCCTCGTCCAGAATGATCACACCGTAACGCTCCAGCAGGGGGTCATTCATCGCCTCTCTTAGCAACATACCGTCTGTCATGTACCTAAAGAAATATCAAACATGATTTGTTAGATTAAGACAATATGGATTAAAACAAATAAGACAGGCTGCTCTGTAGTGGGAATTCTGCAATAGCAGCCCTGAATCACTTACTTTAGTATGGTCTTGGCAGAGCTACAGTCCTCAAATCGAATAGAGTAACCCACTTCCTGTCCGAGCATGATGTCCATTTCATCTGCCACCCTCTGAGCCACACTCATGGCGGCCACTCTTCTGGGCTGAGTACAGGCCACCGCTCGCTTCGGACCAGGCAAGCCTCTCACCATGTCCACGCACCATTGTGGGATCTGGAGATTGAAGACAGGTTACAAAGCTTTTAGCATAAACTACAGGAACCTTTTAATGTACAATACAAATGATATGAGAGATGAGATTTCAGACCTGTGTCGTCTTCCCAGAGCCAGTCTCTCCGACAAGGACAAAGCTCTGATGGCGTGTGATGATATCGCTGAAGTTGTCCTTGTACTCCCACACTGGAAGCTGCAACCTCTTCTTCAGGATCTCATAGAAACGTGGTGTGTGCGGTAGGTTGGTGAACGGATTGATCTGCTGCTGCACCAACAGCTGCTTGAGCGGTATTACGCCTGGCACAGCTGCCGGGATGATAGGTGGAGCAGTAGCAGGTTTCAGGTCTCTGTCCCGGTCTCTGTCCCGGTCCCGATCCCTATCTCGGTCCCTGTCCCTGGAGCGGTCCTCACGGTCTCTGTCACGGTCCCGATCTCTCCTGTTCAAACGAGCGCAGCAAAACTTTAAAAACATGTTGCTTCAAAAATAAATCAAAAATGAAAATCAGATTTTTCAAATTTGTAAAGGATAAGTATTTGCAGAAACAATTCTGTGGAATAAATAGCAGAGAATAACACATTATGCTGAATTCAGAATTTCCAAATTACATGAAATGCCTGTTTCAAAATCCAGACCTTTCCTGGTGTATAGATGATGACAGAAGGAAATGGTTGTTTGATTGTAATGCTTATAAATCGGCTACATTTGTTTTTAAATCTTGAAATAAAACGTCAGGATGATTGATTTGATTAGTACTGTTACTGATGCTTCTACTCAGGTTTCCTCGACTCTGTTTCTACATTTTCTAAAACATATAAGTAAAATGCAATATATAATGGTGTCTTGTGGGCACATACTGTGCATGACACTAACAAAATGAATCATTCTATCAAGTTATGATAAACAGACAGTAACACTGGAAGATTTGCACTTGTTCCGATCATCTCAGACTGCTACAGTCTTATATTACTTCAGATTAACTTCTGAATCCAGTTTTAAAGTCCACCCCCGAACACACCCCTGCATTCAAAGGGAGTGTTATACATGACTGTTGTGGACAGGACGATGACAGCAAGCAAGTCCTGGATCAACATAGGATTCATATAAGACTCTGGGGATATTATTGACGAATCACTTAAAGATAAAATATGTGAGCAAGCTAATGCATATTAAATACAAATTGAGCTTTTCTGCTTCACCTCTTCTGACTGCCGTTAGCTAGCATGCTAGCGTAATGCTATTGTCAACAGACCTTACTTTAATAGCATACGCGGAGCTGCGTTGTCGTTTTAAAAAACAAATACTGGGTAACCGACGTGTGGGTCATACCAGTCGGTTAATCGTTCGTAGATGTTAGCACCGCGCTGAATTGAGGTTAGCCGCACACACGTGTCTCAGCAGTGAGGAGAACGTCAATGCTACGTTCGTTAGCTCGAGCCTTCCTTAGCAACTGCTTACACTGACTTATCGCTCAATTCAAGATGACGAAATAACGCAGAGAGGTGTGGGGGTGGTGTGAAGAACACGCGACAAAGCGCAGCTACGACAGTAACAGCCGCTGCTACATTGTCTCGGTTCCTAGTAAAGGTTAGCCGGGCTGCTAGCATCAGCTAACAGTGGGTTAGCACCACAGCGGCGTGGAGCAGCTCTTACCCCTCAGACCTCTTCTTACTGGACGAGTAGTCGTCACCTAAATCCAGCCGGTGTCTTTTAGACATCTTCACAACAGGAAATGTGGATTCACTCAAATCAATTAACGCCGACACAATTCTGCCGGGAGATCGGTGTGCAGCTAGCTTCCTGATTCCGGTGCGTTCCTGTTTTCCTCTTTTCACGTTAGGTTTCACAGGGTTCGTTTTACCGCCACCCGCTGGTCTGGCGGGTTCATCTCCTTCTCTGAGAGTTCCAGGATGGCGGTTTATTCCACAGCGTCTGAGTTTACATGATTTGATTCATCATGTTGAAGCAGAAGGTCGCATATGACATCTCCCAGTGTGATCGAGACCTCGAGATCTCCTCTGCTTCAGTTGTGCTTTCATTGATTTGTTGTAATGTTGTGTTTCATCAAACTGCTTCCCTTCATTTTCTGTCATGTCAAGACATCAATCATAGAACTGCTGTGAGGCTGCCACCATTGGTTCTTATCATGATCAGTGCACTTAACAATTATTTATCCATTGATCCACTGTCAAAATGAGCCCAAATGAGCCCAAGTTATCAAGTTGAAATAGTTTTTTCTGGCCAACATTTAAAAGAAAATTGTTTCCATGGAAAAATTACAATTGAATACATTTTCAAAATTGGGAGGCGGGTTCTAGTTTTGATTTTCTTTGTTTGTTGCTTATCACATTTCTATCAATCATTAATTTAACCAATTAACCAGCTAATCATTTAAACTCGGAGTACTGATCCGTTAGTGCATGTCTTGGAAAATGATGAAACCACCAGGGTCCCAAGGGAGGTTTGTCTGGCTGATTTGTCATCATTAGTATTTCAATAATGCGATTCTTTTTTACAGAAGAAATTAAAATATGTTTTTTACAGAATGCATTCCCAACTCGTACATATTTGTCAAAGGATGAGGCCCAGAAAAAACAGGTTAAATGTCCGGAAAAGTAAACAGGTTCTGCAGAACATACAGAGAAAAGTAAACAGATAAATAACGGGAAAAAAAAACATTGGCATCATCTGTGTCCTGTGTGGATCTGCTGCTCTGCTCCACCCTCAGCAGAGTAACGCCCCCTCACTCTTATACAAGACTTTTATAAAAAAATAGGCAGAGTATAAAATGAGACACGGCTCCAGCAGCAGAGAAACCCCAAACACTTCCAGCTTTTCCAGGATCTTTATTTATTTTGTGACAATGCGTTTACACAGGTAAGTGGACTCTGAACTCAGGCTTCCGTTTAATCAACTCTCTGCACATTTCATCTGTTTATTCAGCTTATTCTTTTACATGGAGAAATATAAAGTTCTGTTAATATTCTGTTGTGTGCATCCACTTTAAATAGTTGTGTCAGTAGAGATGTAAGTGTGATGTGCACTGGGACATACAGGGTGGAAAACCGCCTGAGGATATTTTTTTATTACAGTAGATTAACAGATATGCTGTGATATACTTTTACTCTGAGGGAAATATTGCACTTTTTCACCGAACTTTTATCAAAGTGTGTTGTACAGAAATTGGAATTGTAAAGTAAAATGTTCTTTTTACTCTGTTGGACACTCGATTACAGGTCAGAGAATTTGTTGGGGGCTGCTCTGTTTGTTCTGCTGGCAGTCTGTCAACAATGCGTCTCAGCTGACCCTAGCATTTTGGCCCCACCAGAGGTCACGATGCACAACGGCACCATGTATGCAGCCTGCAAACTAAGACCCATCAACTCACTGCCGGACGGCGTGCCCAGAGTGTACGGCCATGTGCTGTTCAAACAGGATCACCCTGACGGAAAACTCAATGTCATCTTCCGGATCAAAGGTTTCCCCACAAATGTCACTCAAGAGCCGCACAGAGCCGTGCACATCCACCAGTACGGTGACCTGGGGCAGGAATGTAAAGCCGCCGGTGGCCATTACAATCCAAGTGATGTGCATCATCCAAACCACCCGGGGGACTTTGGGAACTTCCAACCCGAGGGAGGAAAAATCCACATGTTAATGGAATTGGAGGCTACGCTGTTCGGAGGGCTGTCCGTGATTGGAAGAGCCGTGGTGGTGCACGAAAAGATGGATGACTTGGGCCTCGGTGGAGACGCTGGCAGCCTGCTGAATGGAAACGCAGGTCGGAGGATTGGTTGTTGTGTTATTGCGATTTACCCAGCTAATCTGTGGAATATGTATCATGAGCAGGTTCAAAACAGTCTGCTGAGGAGAAATTAGTCGCGGTACATACTGTAAATCATTTCACAGATGTTGCCTTTGTGTTGTATTCTGTGTCTGATTATCAAATGTACTGAAAACGACAATATTCTTATGTCAATGCCATTCAATTTTGGTTGGAACAACACTTTGGATGGATTGAAAATAAATAAGATACAAACATTCATGGTTCCCAGAGGATGTATCATTTTTTTTTTATTGACTTCTCTAAGTTAGATTCCTTTTATAAAACCTCACATAAGAGGCTGCTTTACATACTGTTACATACTGAGCTTATACTTCCTTGATGTCATGTGACACAATCCCCCACATTTGCAAAATACACCCCTTGTGGTTAGTTCCACCCACAAAAAAAGCCAGGTAAAGAGAGCGAGGAGGATGACATTTCCTGTAAACACTGGAAGCTGTTGACCAATCACAATAGAGTGGACCAGTCGGCCAATCATGCAATGGACACTATGAGGAGAGTGATTCATTTTCTGACCATTAGACTAAACCCTCTGAAGTAAGAACCCAAATTAAAAATGTGAAATAATAATATAATAATATGTCTCCTTTAAACTATATTTTCAGAGAACACAATATATCAAATCCTATATCCTATAATATCTCATTTGTATTGCATACAAAACTGTTTTCCCAAAGGCAGTAGTTGAAAATTGTTTATTTTCCACAAATATATGATTTATCTGTTCACATTTAACACGTATACAATACACAGATCTATGTAATTTCAATCTGCTGAGTTAACGATTATTTATTTCACCACAAAAGCACGGGTGAGACATTAGTGCTGGTAATCTATGTGGCTCCAGTGTGTTACACTAGAATTGTTTCTATTATGTTTGAGTGAATGAAATAAATGGCTTAAATTTTGTTCTCTACATAGGGCCCAACATAGGGCAGTTTAAAAAAAAAAAAAAATCAATGGTAAAGCATGGACTGAGGTGGAAAACTAACAACCAGCCACAACTTTCTGTTGAAGATCAACCCATAGCAGTAATGTTCAGAAAACTAAAACAAATTACAGTCTCCTTCTCTGGTGTTTGAATTCAGACTGTGAGTCTGAAGAGCTGAGCTGATCCACAGTAAGGCTGACATTTTATAATCAAATGCAGACAATTCAAATTCTTCACGCCTCATCGCAGACATTCCTTGTTTACTACTTCACAGATCCTCTACTTTACACCTCTGACACAGTTTGCTCCCACTCTTGTGCCAACATTTTGGGAAAAAATATTTTCCTGTTTCAACACAACAAATCCACTGAGTACAAAGGGACGTCCGGAAAGAACTGGTCTTATATAAGCTGTGTGCAGAAGGACATGACTTAGCTTTCAGAGATCTGTCCTCAAAACAACAAGTTTTTGGATAAAATCCCACATCATTGCCTAACCTCACTAATTCCCTGGCTAAATCTCTTGAGCCGGGTTCTTGTGGAAATCTGTCCTGGAAGAGTTCAGCGCATTTTAACGTCCACAGTCTTGAAAATGAGGTGTTTAAGACTCACATTGGGTTGTTCACATTCTGTTGGTCATGTAGTCTAATTCATCAGGTTGAAAGGTTGGAATACATGAAAGCACAAGTCGAATAATCACTTATTTCTTAGGCTTGATTAACATTCTTAGGGATATAATATCAATGGAAGTGTTGTGATAACTGTGTGAACACAGTTCTTTTCTACAAATGTCTTTAGAGGAAAGAAAGAAACATATAGTGATGTAATCAGGACTGTAGACAACCATGAACTTTCATGCATGGGCCACTAACAACACAATTATAGACAGTTTGTTCACCCTAGCAGCTAAATTATCATTTGTAATCATCATTATTAATAAAAATAAATTAAGTATCGTTACATTATAAATTAATCTTCAGTAATTACCCTTGTTACACTTTCTCCTGATGCTCTGCAACCTGTAAGCGGCTCCTGGAAGACGTCAGATTTCCTGACCGACACAAACATCAGTCTCATCTGAAAGTTCTGCCTGCTGGTTTGGTGCGGCGACGTGCTGCTGCTTCTCACCAGCGGCAGTGGAGGACGAAGCAACGTCAATGTCTTCCTCTGTGGTAACACACTCAGCTTCGAAAGTTTCAGCTTCATCTGACTCTCCTCCTCCTGTCGGGTCGGAGTCGTGTAAATTCAGTTGTGTGTCGTGGTCTGACAGACGAGGTGCGTTCACCTCCGTCACAGAGGGAAGGGAATCACTCAGTAACTCCTCTTCCTGTGTTAAAGCAGCTAAATCCACAGCGATCTGTGTGTCATTGTTTGGCTTTTCCATCTGAGGGCTGGCTGGCTCTTCATCCGCCGACTGGTGCGAAGGCTTCTTCGGGGACGTCTCCTCGCTGGATGGCAGCGGGGCCTCTTCATGAAAATCCGATGCTTCTGGTATTTCACTCTCTTGGTCTTGAACTTCTGGGGAGACCTGCTGCTCGGCAGGTTTGTCTTCAGGTCCTTTATCAGCTGTAAGTGTAGATTGAAGAATAACATTCAGGAAATACAGTTTTAGTACAGATGGATAAAGATTGTGTGAAGACCCCTCTCTGAGGAGGCCTCTCGCTGCCGGGGCCTGATGGGAGTTTGGTGCTCAGGAAGATTCACCTCACCTGATCTGACACTTTCTAAGCTATAAACATTTAATGTCTATATCTATATTTCCATTTATATTTCTTTAAATGACCATATTCCTAGTGACAACTCATGTGTGGTCTTCCCTCATTTGTCCAGCCTTGATCAGGGTAGCTGCACTGTATACTCACCTTCCTGTGCAGGAGACTGTGGTGACTCAGTCGGCTGAGGGTTCAGGATGATGGCATCTTTTCCTCCTGTCAGTACAAAGTATTACACTGAGTTAGCTCCTATATGACAGTTCTCAACATGTTGTCATCTGTATACGAATATCTTATGCGGTTCAATTGGATGTAGATGAGTAAATTGAATGCAACATAGATGAGAAATGAGGGACGATAAAGATGAAGACTTTAGAGGTTGAAAGTTAATAGAAGAACATACCACCATAAATTCCCAGAGACACATTATAAGTCAGGCCTTCAGGAAGCCAGAAGCAGAAGGCCAAAGAAAATGATAACACAGATGAATTATTGTACAGAATATCTACAAATGTATATTTATTAATTAGTCTTAATATATTAAGATGCTTATATCCACCTGGCAGGCTCCATAATCCCGACATCTCTAGTGCTTTAAGTTTCTTCTCCAGCTCCGCTACTCGATTTCCCAGAATCCTAATGAAAGAAAAATGAAGTTCCGCCCAGCATTTAAGTTATTCATTCATATACAAATTAGAACCTGAAAAAGAATGTATTCCTCTAGCATCAAGATAAAATATCAGTACTTATTGATTTGCCGCTGGTGCTGAATGACCATGTTCTTCTCATGGATGGTTTCCAGCAGAGCTGTGGCCAGAGACTTGAGGTCTGAGATGGACTGAGGAGTCACCGGCAAACTGCAGCCGTTTTCTTCAGAGAGCAACAATTCCTTCACTGCACACACACACACATCATCAGTGACAGTCCAGCTACACTTTTTTAACACATTCTTCAAACTGCAGTAAGATGGTTTTAAAACGTATGATCCTCTGACCTTGTTTGGCAGAGAGCACTCCTGTCAGAGCGCTGCTGTTGGCTTTGCCTCCGATTGTAGAGTTTTTCCGACACTCCAGGGCACTCTGAGATCAAGGAAGTATAGATTATTGAGCATATGTAGAAAAAAAAGGTCACATTTTGTCCTTTAAAAAGGATTTTATGGAATTGAGAATTGTTTATTTTAAATGCGGCTACCTTGTACTTCATCAGATTTGTTTTGAGCAAGTTGACCTCCTTCTGGAGTTGAGTGAGGCGTTCATGCAAATACCTGGAACAAATGTTTCAATATCAACATTAATCAGAAATCATTGGACCTCAAGAGTTCTATCGCCAGTCAGTTCACACATTAAGCTATGATTGAGTCAAATCTAATTGAACTAGTCGAGTATCACTGGGACAACAAAGTGTCAGGCCTGGAGATTGTTCCTTTACCTGTGGACACTGCTATACTCTCTTAGTTTAATATTACAGAAATACTCCAATATCATATATAAGTATAAAAGAAACAAGAGTAACAAACCTGTTCTCCATGCAGAGTGCATCAATGTCGAGAAACCGAATCTCATCATTTCCCACGATGTGGTTCATTTCCACATTGAGACGATGAGCCTTCTGCTGAAACACGTCTCGCTCTGCTCGGACGTCCTGCAGCTCGTCAGTGAGCGACTTCACACTGAGCTCCAGCACCTCGTTCTACAGCGACAGAAAAAATAACACATCTACACAGAACTCGGTACATTTTGTGTCCATGTTTAATATGCTCATTTGCTCATTTGCTTTGAGCTGGACACGAACAGATGTGTTAAAAAAGTCTTTGCTAAAATAGAAATTATGGAAAACGCAGTTGACGTGATTGATTCTTTAAACAATAAAAAAGTACATTTTACTTATTCTTTACTGGCTTATATTATTATGGACCATAAAACAAAAGGATCAAAGATTTATTACAACAGAATTCAAAGAAATCAACTATCCTGAGCATGCAGATCTGTTCTTTTAGTATCTTGAGTTTATCTGTTCTTTTAACCTTTAGTATCACAGACAATAATACCATCCTAGAGTTGCAATATATCAAATCATATCCCTGAATTATTCTGATTGAAAACCAAAGACAGGAGAGCGATCAGCGCAGCGAGCCTCAGTCGTCACCTGTTCTCTGGCTCTTTCTAACTGTTGGACCAGATCCTCTCGCTCGTGCGCGGGAAAGTGTCGAGCTCCGACCTCCTCGTCTCCCAGCCTCTGTTTGGTGATGGTCATTCGGAGGAGCTGCAGGAACAAGAAGCACACAAACGGTCTTTTTCCTTCATGACTGTAAGTAATTCATAACTGGACATGCTGGCGATGTATTCAAGAGTAAAAAAGACACACAGTGAAATAAACATATATTCTAAACTAATTTGATAAGATGAAGCGTCTGGTAGAAATGAGGGGCTGGTACCTTGTTATCTCCCTGAGCTTCCACCAGTCGCTGTTTCAGCTCCTTCACCTCCTCAGAAAGCTGATGACTTTTCTCTCTGGAGTCCGTGAGTAACTGAGCCAAATTCACCTGAAGAAGATGAAAACACGATGTCACGTTAGATTAAAAACACCAGGGTTTGTCCAGATGTTAGATTCAATTTCCAGGGAGGCAGTGCTGAGTAAAAACTAGTCACAAGTGTCATAATTGGGTTTTAGGGTCAAAAATAAAGAGTAGATCAATGATCATTACTGACGTACACAAATACTGTTGAAGTACCAGTTTGTATTTTTATTAGAAAGTGATGTATAAAGAAAATCACTCACTTGATTTCTTTTCTCGGGAGGCAGAGAGAGATCCCCATCCTGTCAGTTATAAAAACAAAGACACTGTCAGAAAATGTCACATATTTACAATTCAAGAGTGGACAACTGACACCTTGCTGCCACGAGCCCACAGATGATAGTTGAGCACAGGTGTCTTACGATGAGCTCTCTGTACTTCTTCTTGAGGCCCTGGTGCCGCTCGCGGAGCTGGTTTGCCATCAGCTTGTACTGATCCCTCTCCTGCTGACACGTGTCCAGCTCCTTCGACAGAATCAGGAGAGCCTCTTTCTTGCTCTCCAGTTTACGCTTGCAAATTACAAACTGCACGAGGGAACAGATGTTAAAGGTCCTGATATGTGAACATGGAATAGTTCTGAGTTACACTAAAACAAGAGAGACAATACAAAATCACATTAGGTGTATAAGGTCCCCTTCTGGTGATGTTGCTCATGGCATCTGTTAATGCATTTATCTGCTGATTATGTTTTAATTAATCACTCAGCCTATTATGTTGGAAAATAGTGGAAAAAGCAAATACAGTTTCCCGGAACCAAAAGCCAGAGGTTCAATTCAAATTAAGACTAAACGGAGAAAAGCAACAGATCCTCACATTGGAGAAGCCGACACAAGTGGGTTTTTAGCATTTTCTACTCTGCTAACTAAATTTGAATTAAATGATGATGGTTCAATTATCATGATTAATGGATTTTCTGTTGATTAAGTGGTATTATAAGAATCACTCTCATTGACAAAATAACATGTAGGTTGATTCGGACTGCGTCATTTGTTAATCAAAAAGTATAGAATATAGCAGAATACATTTGACTTTTACACCATAATACTGGAGCTGTGTAAAACATGGACATGGAGGTGATGTCCACGTTGTATTCTAATCCTTTATCTAAGTAAAAGTACATCAGTCATGTCAGCAGACTACTAATTGTAACTATTACAAATACTCTCTCTTGTGTTTATATATGATGCATTGTAAGGTTCTGAGTCATGAAAGGCGTCATGATACAAAATGAATTGTCATCATTAATATTATTTCTACCAGTTTTCAATCTGTAACAAAGTATTATATTTCATCAAGTGATCATATGTTGTGTTTTTAAAGTTGTGCTCTGCAAAGTAACGTGTATCTCCATCTTTCAGAGACGATTATTATCTTGATTAATTCATTAGGTGGATTTTTCTAAAAAGTAATTTGGAAAATGTACAAATTTTCAATACACACAGAGATAAAATTCATTTTTACTTTATGGAAGACAAAGGAAACCATAAATACACACATCTGAGAAACCGGGGCAGTATTTGAGTAAAAGATACTTTCCACAGCAGTCATCTGTGGATTGTATTATTAATGCATTCAAAATAATGTATTGCCAATACTCCTACAGTGTGGTGCATGTTGTTTTGTATGTCTCTGGATTCTGCAGGTGCAGGGAAGAGGAGGACAAACCCACTTCCTCACACAGAGAGAATAACTGAGATTTGCTCAATCTAACCTGGATATTATATTATATACTCGCAGAGAATATACAGGTAGATGATAGTGTTTGTATATGTGTTGCATGTACATGATCAGAGCAGGCTACAGTGGGAATAACCTCAGTGCTCCAGTCTCACCTCGTTGATCAGCCCCTGCCAGTCACTCTCACTCCTCCTGGACGGATCCATGTCGCTCCCAGTCACAGAGATAATAATAATAAAGATAATAAATAAATAATAACGAGTAAATAAAAACACGAGGTGAGTTTCAGATCAAACCATCCCCATGTTGGCTCGTGTTGTGTTCAGGGACATTTTGCATCATCATAAACGGATTATCAGACGACCTGCATCACTTCCGGGCCCTGTGACGTCACGGAGGCGTCACGATGCATTTACAGACCCTCGTAAAATTGGGAACACCCCAAATTTGTGTGGAACTCTCATTGTCCCAACGTTAACTGAGAAACCACATGGCTTCTCCCATGTAAATATGCTATTTCCAACAAAATGAAAGAAGTTGGCTTTATAATAACATAATGAATAATATCCATCCCACCAAATAATAATAATATTTAGGGATACAAATGTGATTTCTATGAAACCGACTAAACTCCTGTTTTATGAAAGTCAATACACAGCAGGCTTCTAGAAAAGTGTAGTGGATATACATACAAAATTAAATTAAATTAGAAGCTAAAGATGTTTCATTTTATTATGAGACTAAAAATCTGAGAGTTTGAATTTATTAATTTTAATTGGAAAATTGCACATCCATCAAGTGCTCAAGGTCTCGCCCATCTTTTGACTCTTTCAGATCTATTCTAAGTCTACTCAATGCACAAACATTCCAAAATGTACCCATATGACTAGTATGATAAAATAGAGTAATTTCATTCACCCTCTTTTTAGTTTTATTATATTCTATCAGATTTTATTTTTGATGATTTATTATCATATAGTTTCATAGTATACAGGATCCCGCGGGAATAAAGACTCTGGGTTTAAAGTGATCTGATTGGTCAGTAGTTGCTTTGTTGAGTTCTATTTCTTTCCATTTCAGCTGTTTCGCTATAACATTCAACTGTCTGATAATAAAACAAAGAACTTCTTCCATAGTTTAAATGCATTTTATTTCTGATTTCATATTTGGTTGTGTATCATTTGACTTCCAGCTGTTTCACCAACATGGTTCAGCCTCTTCATCTGATGCACTTCAGCTCTCAGCTCCTGTTTTCTTTTCATCTTCCATGTTTTCAAAGCATTTTATTCATTTCATTCCATTTCATATGCATTTTTCATCCCTTGCCACTTTCTAGTTCCTCATACAAATTCAAGGCAGCAACACATTTAAGCTTCAGCTTCTGCAGCAGGCAGCGATCCTCTGTTATATCCCAAGGCAAACAGTGTAGATAATCTCCAAGATAAATGAAAAATGTTAGTAAAAAGAGAGCAGACGTTTTTTGGCATAAAACCATATAAATGCATTCAAGTCATACAGCAGCATACAACCTCATGATTGTAGCAACACTTAATATTTGTATACATTTTGCATAGGAATCCGGAGTGATTACATTTCATTTTGCCACTAATCAGGCACTCTGTTCATACAGTAGCTGGTTATAAATGCATATTTAGTCAATAGTGCTGTTATTTTGTTAATAAGAAAATGTCTGTGTCATGCGCTGGTCATACTGGGAGGAGATGGCTTCGACATTTCTGTTGTTCCAAAACAAATCACCTCACTTAAAGAGTACAAAGCATGTTAGGGTAACAGTCTTGCTTGCAGTGGTCGAGCCAAACAAATTTCACACGGCACAGAAATCAGTGTTTTGTTCTGTTTGGTTTATAATATATAAAATATATCGTATATAATCATGCTGTTAACATTGCAAAGGTTGGCATTTCTGTCAGTTTTTAGTTAGCTGTTTGAGAGTCGATTATTAATTGCTAGAAATGCATATGAGTTGCAGAAACTTGCCAATTTTTTTTGGTCATAAACAAGATATATCTGTCGGCTGCATAAGGAGCATAATACATTGTTTGAGACTCTTGGAAACTTTGTGGCATAAACACAGTGTTGATTGGGGCGACCAACTCAAAATGTCATTAGTTGTGGCTTTGTGAGGCACTATAGGCTCAGATCTACAGTAATATGCTCAAAAACCATGGATTTGCCCTTGAAGCTGGAAGAGAAGATGAAATTCCTGCGGTCTGTGGTCACGACTGTAAACGACCGAGGCGATTGCACGTAAATGTCCTTGAACTTGCGAAAGGTTTTGGTCTCCGCGTCCCAGAGGTAGATCTGTGTAAAGGAGTAGTCGCTGCCGAGGGCGAGGTAGTGTCTGTCTCTGAAGGAGAACGGCTGGAGGACCATGGCTCCTCGAGACGGCAGAGCCTGCACCTCCGTGAACAGCTTATTGGCCCATTTGAGGATTTTGGAGTCACCGATGTAGCAGGTCGTGGCCAGGTACAACTCTCCGTCCTCCCGAAACGCTTTGACTGCCACCACGTCGTCCACATTCTGAATCTCACCATGGAGAATGAACTTCAGGGAGCTTTTGTTCCACAGGTAGATAACAGGTGACTGAGATCGACTGGCTAAGATGAGGTAGGACTTCCCGTCCACTTCAACAAACTCAGCGTCCGTATCGCGAAACCACTCGTGGAGAAACTGGTAGGAGTTAAAACCAGTTTCATTGCGGTCTGGCTGGTCGATCCACTTGTACAGAGTGGACAGTCCAGCCTTGGAGCTGTCCACAATCACAAAATACCAATCACCGTCCAATTGGAAGACCTCAATGTCATTTGGCTTGGAGATGTTGAAGACCTCAATAGTTTGAAACTTGGTGAACTTGTTTTGTTGATCGTCAAACTTATAAATGTGGGATCCACCAAAGAGCTGGGTGACGATTATCAGGACGTGGTTGTCGATCAGGACCGACTTACATCCGACAACCGACTTCCCTGCGAGAAAAAGAGGTTGTCAACAGAGAAAATCACTATTGACTAGGGAATAAGCTGTATCAGACTTTGCCTATCTTGGTTTGGGTCTTTTGACGAGATGTGTTGACATTAGAAAAATACAGAATATCACTAGCTTTGTCTTTTATTTAAAAAAAACAACAACGATTTAGAGTGTGTTTTGTCAAACCTGTGATATTATCAAATTTTCTGAAGTTCATTTCGATGTGATCCCACTCCATGACCACGCAGCTGTTGGTGTTGGGAGCAGCCATCGCCACATAGATGTCCTCTTTAAAGGAGAAGATGTCTGCTGACATGGACTGAATGGGAATGGACTGATGACGCACAAAGTCTGTGAGATGCAGACACAAACAGCAACTGTCAGTCAGTCTGCTGACTGAGTGAAACATTCAGGAACTAACTACTGAAATTACATTTATAAGCTGTACAGTCGGAGCAATCATCTACAGAATGTCGGTTATTTTGGTTTTAATATTTAGAACTTAGTACATTAGACTTCCTAATATCATTCATAACAAATTGACTCGTGTCTGTTTACATGAGTGAACAAAATCCTTTTGGGTTACTAACAATTGTATTTATACTATATTTAACAGTTTTATATAGGAATGAACTGACATTCAGTTTTTCCTCTGTTAATAATCAGATGAGACTCTAATACTGTCGTCTGGTTGAGTGCAGAATGGTGCATGGAAGCATCCTGTTTATTTATTCAACACTTTTATTGATTTCTTTTCTCTTTCTCATCGCACTCGTCGTTTTTACCTGTGGACATGCACTCGCCCGGTGGAATAGGAAGGTCGCGGAGCCGTTTGCCCTTCATATCACTGGACCCTGCGCAGAAGACATCCGACACTGTGGCGTTTGTGTTTTTCAGCCACGTCATCAGCCATTTGTTCTCACAGCTGCACTGGAAAGAGTTGCCTCGTAGATCCCTGGGACACGGCAGAGAGGGAATCGACATTAACAGCACGAGTTTGGACACATTTACAGGAGGAAACAGTAAAATATGAAATATTTGTTTTTATATTGATGAGAGGGAAAGATTGACAGAGTTTGAGAAGCCACGAAGGCTCAAGACAGTTCAGTGAATCAGTGACAAAGTAAAGCGTCTGTATAAGATCTGCCTATCCATCAATCCATCCATCCAACCATCCAACCATCCAACCATCCAAAAACATTACACCTATTGCATCAATCCAAATGACAATGTTGCATTCTACAGGGTAAAAACCTTCCATATATAACATTTTAACTGTGCAGGAACAAAAATAAACAAATAATTAGTTTAACTTGATGCGTAAGTGAAGTCTTAAAGTTTTCCCTCATTATCAATCTCCATCAAACCATTTTAAAAGTGTTAAAACTAAGTGGCATATATAATATTTCTTCTATTTTTATTCTTGAGAGATTTAATGCTGGCAAACACACAGCCTGAGTCAGCACACACACACATACACACACACACACACACACACACACACACACACACACACACACACACACACACACACACACACTGCTGACTGTACAACTGCTTACTCACAGTTCCAGCAACGAATCCAAGTCAAAAAAAAGATCTCTTGGCAGAAACCTCATCTTGTTGTTGGCGAGGGAGCTGAGAGACGCAGGAAACACAAGAGGGAAAACACACTCTGCTGTCAATGCTCTGTGACATCATCTGTTCACGTGACTTTACAGCATCAAACATTTCAGGGAATAATATCTGACTTACAGATGAGTCAAATCTCGTAGACCACGCAAGGCATTTTTGGTGATTGTTTCAATCTTGTTGCCTTCGATGAATCTGCTCAATGAACAAGAAAACTGACTTTTAGTATCGTGGACCAGCAAGAAGAAAAGGATTCAACACATTAGGTCATGTTTATGTGTGGATAAGTCAGCAGGGCTTTCAATTTGATGTCGTCTTTTTCCTTTCTGCAACTTTACTGCTTTTATGTGATCACGTTGTTATGTGACATAATCTTATGTTTATATATGTAATTTGAACACTTCTTTGTTTTCCACCACGTTTTTGCTTTGCTGTCAAAGCACTCTGTCAACTCTGTTTTTAAAGCTGCTATATAAATAAAGTTTATCATCATTAATATTATGGATATCGGAAAACATGATTCTTTGCATGTCTCTGAGTAGGCATAGGCTAATATGTGGCAAGTGTTTGGTCATAGCTGCCTATGACTGGGATGTTACTTGGATACTGGGAGTACACGTGGTCTGAAGATGTATTTACAAGATGATGGAAAACATAATAGTTCTTTAACTCTTGTAATAATGCAAAAAAATGCATGTCATTTTGCATGTTTCAATAAAAAAGCTGAATAATACTCACAAGTATTCAAGATGTGGGAGACCAGAGAAAGCATCATCTTTAATTGTGGTCAAAGAATTTGCATTGAGAAGCCTGTAAAAAAACAAAACAAAAAAATTAGTAACTCAACAGACAGAAAGAGGTTTATTATTGATAATCCATTATTACTAATCCAGTTAATCACTGTCAACCAATGAATCGATGGAGGTTTCACGTTTCACAAAGTGCACTTACAGCAGCTGAAGAGAAGGCATGAGTGCGAACATGCCCTCTGTGATTTCAGGGATGGATCCATTCACCATGCTCCTGTTGGACGAGACACAAACATTAATCAAAGTCCAACTCTGACTGCACGGGACATCTCACCTCATCACTCTGTAGCAGACCCACTGAGAGCCCAGTCTGCAGCACAGCAGCAACCGAACCCCTCTCCTTGAAAGCACCATTGACTGTGTTCTGCTACAATGAAGAAACAATCACACTCGGACTGAATAAACACTGTGTTGTTGAAACTCACAGTGAGTTGATGTCGCTGGGTATGGTCCTGGGCATGTGAGCAGGACCGACGCAGATGATGGTCTCCCTGGAGCAGGCGCATCCTGAAGGACATTTGAAAATCCTCTTGGATTCAGCTGCTCCACTAATGCAGAGAAGCGTGAGAAGCACCAGGAGCCTCTGCCTGGTGGGTGTCATGTCGCGTCTGGAGCGTGAAGAAGAGCAGTGAAACAGGAGCGACGGCAGCAGCTTATTTTATCTGCCTGGACGACATCAGTATGCAGCAGTGTGGAGGAAACTCCTGACACAGGCTGACACAGGCTGCAGCACTGAGGGCTGCCTCCTCCACTGCACGCTGACCGCAACGGTAGATTTCATTATGGATGACACACACAGAGGCACACACAAATAACACAAATAATAAGACTATAAGAATGGTACACTTATAACTGTTATCATAGGGTATGATAAGTTAATATTACCACTGAATAATGAGCTGATTCATATTCTGCTACAACCCCCATGTGCAGGATTTGGTGATTCAGATGTTGAACCTTTAAAGAAATTTGATATGTTTTCTAATAATGTGTCATCTCCATTTTCCAGTTCTGATCAAATGGGGTTGGGCGATGCACTAAAAAAACATTGTGTTCACTGATCCATCATACAATGGTGCAGTGGTCTACGTGTGCAGTTACTTGGGTTTACCACTAGAGAGCAGCTGCTGATAACCAAAACCCCAAGTGTTTTTGTCAACAAATAACAGTTTAGTACAGGAATGGTCAATACAGCCAAAAATGATACCAAAATACAAAGATAATAATTCTATATCGATAATCATAACAATAGATGTCACATTATTATTCCTTCAAGTTTAAAAACTGATTTTGTGAAGGTTGTGCTTTTAAACTCTTCTTTCTGAGCAGATAACGACAAACACTTGATAAACAACAAAACATTTTACAACTCTGACGCTGATCAATTGTGTCTTAAGCCGCCTCACTGTGCTCTCACTGTATATAATATAAAATCTTCCAAATTTGATTATACAACCTTTTAAAATGATCTAATGTACTGTAAATACAAATGTTTCTTCACAGCAATGTTCTATGTAACGATACAGTGGAGTCATGATGTCCAAAGCGTGAAGACACTCCCCTTGTGTGTGTGTTCTGATCCCAGATGCTCTGATCTTTGTTTCGGTGGCCACTCCGGTTGCTCCTCCCTGAGAATCTCTTGGCCTTCGCCATTTTTACAAATCAAGATGGCTGCAGCCCTGATCAGCAGTGACGTGAACATGACCCCCAGGTGGTGTGAGGTGTCTTCACAACATCCACAGGCTGTGTTCACACTAGTGTGTTTCACTATAAAACAGTTTTAAAACAAAAGCAATCCCCGTCCAGACAAGTGTTTGAGCTCTGTATCAGAAATAAGCTCCGTATCAAGTGACCATTCACGTACACTGGTTATGCGTGTGCCAGTGTACACATGGAGCAGTTTCTATTTACAGTTGGTTGCTTGGTTGCAGTAAATACTACTTAAGAGAAACAGAATTTCTTTTATTGGACCAACGACGATGTGGAACTGGTACTTAGACTAAGTCTTAGTAATGATGTGCATTTACTGCCGGTGGTCAAGTCCTGAGTGATAAGCTGCAATCAGGAAGCAAATCTGTGTGTGTTTAGAAAAGTCTCAGTTTCTGCCTGTCCAGACTAAAACTCCTGTAGTTTTCAAACTAAGACCTGGAAATGGCCTGGAAAACTTTGGAGTGGTGTGGACGCCAGACATTAACATCGGAAAAGTGAAGCATTTTAAAACCACAGCATGTTTTTACTAACTTTTACTAAAAATAATATGTAAGTTGTGCAGCATATTGTATTTTATAATGTATAATAAAATCATAAAGTCATTAAGAACAATAGTACACACGTGTATTTCTTCTAAAGTTTATTTAGTATTAAACTTTTTTCATTGTCAGTATTATTTTATTTCAGTTTACATTTTTTATTTGATAAGAAACAACCGTAAAACACAACTGTGAGTTGTGAATCCAACAATTACATTAACATTAATTTGTGAATTGTTGGATTCAACCATTAAATTATTATTAAACTCTTAAATTAAACAATAAATACGGTAAAGAAAATCATGAAGACACTTGAGGATTGCCCTGCCACACTATCACATTGTGTGATTATGAACATGGGTGTTTTTATTTAAATTTTAATAAAATTGTTGAGTATGTACATTAGCCTACATTTAATCTGTAGATACTTTTGTACAAAATAACTTGTGCATAGTCTGATCATTGGCCTGTTCCTTGAAAAGTTACAACATTTATTAATTCAATTTAAAATAGTTGGTGTATCACAGTTCTGTCATATTCCTAAAAAATAGATTTCAACACTACATTTTCTCTGTTTTCAAAGTGAAACACAATATAGCATTTGTCGAACAAAGTATTCTCTCAACAATAGTGTTGTTAGTTGTCGCAGCCGACCCTAACAAGGTGCTGACCTTTGCTGGACAACCAGTGGTCTATGAGCATGAGTGAAACAAAATACCCAGGAGGGAGCAACCGTACATGTCTGCCATTGCTGGCATAATTCTTGACAGCTCCACATGGAGCATTGCTGTTTTTAGGTTAGAGTAAACCCCCGAAACACTTGAGACACGTGCAAACTGAAACCAGATGACGCCACAGCAAACATCTCCTCGCCATTTCTTTCTAGACAATGATGAAGATGTGATTAACGATCTGGAAACAGAAATGTACACATTGTTGCATTTTGCTCAGGTCTGGGATGTCTGTACAACTACATGAAAACAATGAGATTGAGCTGTGAATCTTTTGTTAAGTCAAAAATCTTTTAACAGCGTCACTTCAAAATAGCTTGTGCAAAAAATAATCTCTGGAAAAAATGGAAAAATAGAAACCAGAGCAATTAAAGACATTTGTATGACAGTCTGCCATGTTTTTACATTAAAATGACACTAGATTCTTATTTTTTTGTTCATTGTCAGATAAGCTGGTAACATGTAACTTTAGTGTTTAATGTTATTGGCCATATATAGATATTTGCTGACATCACACTATAATGTGGTTGATAGAAGATTTATTGATACCAATGCTGCTATTAACAAATATATGTCTACGTGGGAGGAGTCAAAACTGCTGTACATTAAAAAGAAAGTCTCCTTATCTCTGCTAACAAATACAGTCTTGTACAACATGTATTAATGTTTATATATGCTACTTTTATACGCTGAACTACCAATGTTGTGTCAAATTAAACAAGGCTCCCCATGACATAGATATATCAATAAATTCATTTGAATAAATTCTGTCTATATGGCATCTTCTCCTCATAGAGTTACACTTGTAAAACAACTGAAACTGTGGAGTAGTATTACTGAGCACAACTCTGCTGTAACTGAAACCATCTCCTAATAAAGTCAAATAAGCCGTCAGTCTACAGGTCAGTTTAGAAGGTTGGTGCACAGTTACTCTGATATCCAATAAATACAATTACACTTCAGCTACTGCACAAATATTTCAGTAAACCGCGTGTCAGATGTATCCACTAAAACTTTACTGCCATCTGATGGTGGTATTGAGGCTGCTGGTTAACTTTGAACTCTAAATGATACTAGGGTCAGGGTTAGGGTAATCAGGCATCATATATCATTATTCTTTAGTAATTATAATTGATAATTGATAGGTAATCAATGAAGTGTGAGTTATAAAACATTTGTGAAAAATCCTTCATAATTGTTAATAATGCAGGTTTAAATGTTTGTAATATGTTTAACACTCAAAGATTTTTATTTTAGCCAGAAAGGCATTGAGACAGTGGTAGTATCATCAATAGCATTAAGAAATATGTTTATGATAATAAGAAAATTAGTCAGCAGTTATAAGTTAGTATGTTATACAAGTTATACAATGAAGTTGTACAATTAAGGTATATTTAGTTATAAGTTAATGTGTTTTTGGTCCAAAGGCTCTGCAGCTCGTTCGCAAACAGTAAATGGTCAAATGAAAATATCAAAGATCTAAAAAGCATTAATGAAACATTAATAAAGCAGTTTGTTGCATCTTACAAACCCTTTATAACGACTGTCTTATTTGAAAGTGGTAAATTCATGACGGACTTGACAATCTGTGTGAGACCATCTATTCATAGACCTTTGATTATGTTTATTCCAGCTGTTGTAGTCAGAGGAAAGGTCATATTGTGCAGAAACTTTATGATGTCTGACTGGCCTGGATAAAAAAAAACTGACTTGACCCTAATTTAGTTTTCCAATATGTTAAAATGCCTTTTAGGCTTCATGAAATAAATGACTCGTCTCTTCAGATTTGTGATATTTAGAAATCCAGCAGGGACTCGGTAACATACACTGACCATGAATCGTCCCTCAGTGAATTGTCATTATCGGTGGTTTCGGGTGACGCTCCAATCCCTCGCATCCAGTAAACCAGCTCACATCTGACACTTTCAAATCCGAAGATGACCCTTTACCCTTCAAACCACGGAGTCGGGGGGTGGTGGGCTGTGGGTTGAGGGGGTAACCTGGAGAAGTGCAGCGTCTGGCTGCTGGTGACTGCTTCACAGCAGGTGCTCCAGCTCTCAGACTTCTCCAGTTCCCTCTCAGAAGCTGCAGAAGAGTTCAGAGGTCGGGATCAGAAACTCTGCTTGATGGTGCGGCCTCGCAAAAAACAAACAGAGGAATCTAACACGTCAAGAAGTCTGTGTTCAACATTACTTGTGTAATTTATACCTCAGGGAACTATCTTATATCTCAAATAACATTTAAATGTTCCTTCTTAATATAAGGTAGTACCTCACTTGACAGTTAACCCATGTCATATTTGGACCAGCGATTCAATTTATGACTTTCACATACAGTATTACATCAGAGGATTGGACGCAAAAAACACACGAGACTCATCAGGTGATTTGATCACATCAGTGTGATTGTAAACTCGAAGTTTAATTTACTGTTTATTCTGAATCAGCCTGGTTGAAGCTTCTATTCAAGTTTTATTCACACAAAACCCAAGGTTCGACAGTAAATGTTCATCTGAGGCTGTGAGAAAAGATTCTTCTCAGTCGTCACAATATTCATTTTAACATTTACTCATTTTGTTTCCATTTAACTACTGGTGTTCATTACTGAGGTCTTTTTTTTAAAATATATTTAATTTAAATAAATAAATACATACATTTTGTGCCATTTCAATACATTTACTGTCACTCCTACATTTATTTGAGTTTTAGTTACTAGTAATTCTACAACTTCATATTCTGTATATTAATTTATATACTTTACATGTAAGGACTCTGATAGTGTTTGTCATTATTACTTTTTATATTTTTACTTAAATGTCAATTTGAATGCATAGTGGTGTCAACTCTGAACGTCTGTGGCTGTCAAACCAACACTTGTTAACGCAGGAAGATGTGCCGTGCTACTGCTCGGCCCGTCCTTCACTTCACACCCACTTATTTTTAGAGCAGGTATCAATTCTCAGTGATCACTGATCTGTATCAACATGTGAAGTGTGAGGCTGAGAGAGCAGCTTGAAAACACAGGGTTATGTTGTCACCACCCTTTATTCCTGATGGGTTTCTTTTGTTTTCTATTCCCTCGTGTGCTGTGTGTTTGTCTACTTCTCCTCTATGTTTTTGTGAGGATCATTTTAGGGAGAAACCTTACAGAGTGAGGAGAATTTGTGAAAGTGAGGTCATTTTGTCTTCATTTTTCTTTTTCAAAAGGCTGTTTTGATGGTAAAGACTTGCTTTGAGGGTCAGGGTTAGGTCGTACTGTACCTGTTCCCCGCCAAATCGCACCTGCTGCTACTCTGGATCCTTCTGCAGAGTCTCCACCACATTGTTCAACCATCACTAATGGTACAAAAGCTACAGCTACGTTTATTTTTATGATCTGTCACCGGTGCTACCTGCGTGTCCGTCTGCTTGTGCTTCATCATCCCCTGTCGCCTGCCACGTCCAAGTCCTCGACCGCTCGGTTCCCTGATTCCTCCGCCAGCTGCCCGCTCTGCTCCACCGTCAGTCCTTCTCCTGCAGCTCCTGCCAGTTCTGTACGATTTCACCCTAAATAACAGTAAAAGCTTGATTGTTTCAGAGTCTGCACATCAGCCACCGAAGAATAAAACTGGGTGTCAGAGGAGAAAATGGAGATCTCGTGGTGTTGATAAATGGTGCTCATGATTTAACACCTGCTGTTTTAATGTGGCCACTGTAAGAAACTGATCTCAACGTGCTTGTGTGAGTGGTGTCCCCATTTTAAATAGCTGCCTAATTTTATCAGCTTTGAGGAGGCCAGTACACCCCGTGTGTGTTTGTGTGTGTGTGTGTGTGTGTGTGTGTGTGTGTGTGTGTGTGTGTGTGTGTGTGTGTGTGTGTGTGTGTGTGTGTGTGTGTGAGAGAGTCATGGTTTTGCACAGAAAGATTTAAAACTTTATCAGCCCAATTTGAGGAAATAAATACCACTGTTTTTCCAGTATTCTCAGCAGCACTGTCACTACAAAGGTGTTTATATAGTCATCTTATATTCATGAAAATAATTTGGATGTTTCATCACGTTTCAAAAGATTTTAAAAGAGGAAAAACTTGTAGATACTTTACCAGCGCTTTACATTTAACACAAATATATGTATTTTAGTATTGAGGTACTGTTATGTAATGTGATAGCAAAATCAGTTGTTGACATGAAATCCAACCATGACTCAAGAACCTTCAGTTTACTGCTGTTTGTCTTTGCTGGTGGTCGATGCACTACAGGCTTTAGATAAATGCTTCAAAAGAGTTATGGAATACATTTTCAATTCTTTAACTTGAGTAAATGTATGAACACAAATGTAGAAACACAAATACACAATTCTCAATCAATTCTATTTAAGTGAAGAGTATTTAAGTACTTTAGTGTATATTTTTGCTTAAATATTTGTTTTAATCTGTGCTTTCAAAAGCTATAAATTAATTTCTTATAATGTTGTTTTTTAATGTCCCTGTGCAGCACCTTGAAATGTGCTTCATAAATAAAACTGCATTGCTTGTATATCTTACATTATTAATTATTAATATTGAATATAATAGTTATTAATATTGATGCATGAGTACTTTCCCTTTCACTGGTTCCAGTGATGCTATAGTTTCTACTGCTTCATATACAGTTCACTATATTTCGGTCCAGTGGTTCCCAAAATAGAGGTCAAAGCCTTTTTCTAGACTTCTATAATCTTTGATATTTTTACTCAAATTTAACAAGTTGGAAATTTAGAGAGGAAATGTATCTTTGGTGGAACAGCTAACAAATCACAGACACCTTGAATATGACAATAGGCCTCGATTAGTTATCTAATGATACTTATATTGCATAACATGACTAGTAACTACAGCAAAGACATTATTGTAGATTTGCAAAAAGTGCAATATCTCCCTCTGAAAGTGGAGCAAAAGTATAAAGTATATAATTAAGTATAAACTTTACTTAAAAGTATAAAGAAACAAAACACCCACCAAAAAATCCCCCTAAACTATAAGAGCAATGATACACTTGTTTCCACCACTGCCAGAAAAAATATTTATAAGAGGTTACACCATGTTATTGACACTGAGGGTAACAGTGGGATTTGAGGGTGACAAAGTCTTTATACTGGTGGCCTCTGTCCTTGATATCACTGTCAGTGTGCCCTCCACACGGAGCAACTGCCGGCCCAACCCCTCCCGGCTGCATACCACCACTTTGGGGCCCAGTCCAGAAACAACACTTGTGTCTTCAACGCAGACAGAGCTGCAGAAGCTGAATCATTAATATGCATGATAGATGGTTTATTGTCTTTGTTCCTGATGGCATCCATTTCTCTTTTGTCCAACATTCAACGAGCCCCACTTCAGCCCGGTGGTTTGGAGCGGGACTGAGCTGTGGAGAGGAAATACTGAGAGAAAACTTGTGCTACAAAAGCGGATGAATGGATGAAGTTATAGTAAATTCTTTGAGCTGACTGACACCAGCTGGTGAATGTTTCTCTCCATCAATGGAGGACAGATGTTCAGTGAGTGGGCAGCACATTGACGCAATCTTGTTTCCACAAATACTGTTTGTGCCAATATGCCAAATTCCTTTTTTTCCCTGGATATTGAATCTCTCCTTCTTTTGGGTGAGGAACCAGCTCACAGTCAGTACATTTATTATCCTCAGAAAACAAAATGTGTAACTTGACAAGTAATCAAAGTGCTTACAGTAATTAGATGATATAATAAATTAAATTTGTATTAATTATCTTTATTAAAAAATATACACTCATAAGTAGTATATGTCCATATATGTAGAAAACGGCAGATTGTAAATTGTATCTATATCTATATATGTATCTATATTCTACCTATCTAACCCATTGAGCATTTTATTAGGAACACCAGACTAATACTGGCTACTTCCTTTGCTGTCAAAACACACTTGGTCTAAATAGCATGGATTTCTTTACAATATTTCTTGTGACTATTGAATCATACAACACATGTTCAATTGCATTGAAATGAAGAATGAAGTAAAGATTTGTTTAATTGCACTTTTCACAACAGAAGTGCTTCACGATAAAAAACACTGAATATCAAACATCACAAGCAAAACGTCCAACTGAAATAATGTTATTATAATTAGTAGTGAGCTAACAGCTCCGCCAACCACTGTTGTTTCAGTGGAAATTCAGTAATAGATTGTAATAGAGGAGCTGTTCTTCCGTGAAGGTGCTGAATCTGAATCCGGTTAGTTTCATTAAATCTGATATAAAACTTTAAAAGTTACACAAAATACAAGACACAGAAATCATCATGGGACTTTCCTTGGGACTCCCCCATCTCTCTCTCTCTCTCTCTCTCTCTCTCTCTCTCTCTCTCTCTCTCTCTCTCTCTCTCTCCCTCACACATACTTACACTTTATCTCTCTCGTTCCCTCCCTTCCCTCACACACACTTTCTCTCTCTTTCTCTCGTCCCCATCTCTCTCTCTCTCACACACACACCCACACCCCTTCTCTCTCTCTCTCTCATCTCACGCACACACACACACAAACACACACACAAACACACACACACACACACACACACACACACACACACACACACACACGCACACACACACTCTCTCTTTCTCTCTCTCCCACTCTCTCTCTCACCCACTCGCCCTCCTCGCCCTCCGTCCTCCCCTGTCCTTCCAGCCCGCAGAGTTTTCCGTCCTGTGTCAGGATAACATCGTAGACGAGGACCACCGGACGGTGAGACCGGACTAAATGGAAGCAGCGGAGGAAACTCTCACTTACCTACATGACACCGGACTTCACAGGAAGCTGCTCCCAGGGGACACGGGGGACAAGAAGAAGAAGGAGCTGGAGGACATTAAAGGCCACGAGTCCAACTATGTGGATCTGGACATGAAACCGGAGTGCGCAAAAACTGTGAAAGTGACTTTTACCGGCGAAGGGAACCAGCTGTCTGTCATCAAATGCGACGGCTCGAAGCAGAGCACCGGGGACGAACGGGGCGACCCCCCGCCGGAGACCCAACTCCCAGACTCCGATCAGGGCTCAGAGACCGACGCGCGGCCGCTCCAGGACGAGCTCGACCCGAGCGACTGCAGCGAGCATGTGCGCAGCGAGAGCGACGAGCTCCAGTACACCGACCTGTACCTGAACAGTAAGACCGAGTCAGACGACGGGGCCAGCGCCGTGCTGTCCGACCACAGCGGCTCCGACACCGTGGAGGACGAGTCCCACTACATCACGACGCATGAGATCCAGCTGACCGAGCTCGACCACGACGTCGACTACGACCTGGGCCGCGGCACCTGCTGGGAGTTTGAAGACGACAACCTGGTTTACTCCTTTGTGGATTACGCGTCTTTTGAGAGCGATGAGACGCAGGAGGGGACTCTGATCCTGGAGGGCAGGAGTCAGGGCAAACCGCAGGCTAGTCTCGGGGGAGCGGCTGTCAGCACCGAGCAGGAGGAGAGTGATCTGTGCGCCAGCTCTGATGAAAGCCTGTGCAACAAACCCCAAAGCGGAGACGCAAATACTGGGAAAATCCATCTATCCATAAAAGCCACCTCCAGAGCAGTGAACGAGCCGGTCTGTGTCCCCGAGAGCCACTTCTCCTTTGTCGGCCCCGGCGCCAGAGCGGGGCCCTTGAGCGACAGGGCCCCATATTTCATCCCCGCGCCGGGCCGTCAGCACCTTGCAACCAAACTGAGACGGAATGAGTATTCCAGCGGAGCCTCCAGCTCCATTAGTGAGCTGGATGACGCTGATAAAGAGGTGCGTAATTTAACGGCCAAGTCTTTCCGCAGTCTGGCATGTCCATACTTCGATGCCATTAATCTTAGCACCTCCAGCGAGTCCTCCATGTCGGAATATGGGCTAAATAAATGGTCAGCCTACGTGGACTGGAATTATGGAAACATATCGCGGGGGGGAGAGCGCAGCGTAATTGCGCAAAAGACTTCCAGCACAACAGTGGAAATGAATAACACTGTGGAGAGTAAGAGTCACGATAAGTCCACTACAGACACGAAATCACCACAAAGCAAAATGTACGCACTAAACAAGAGAACAACTTTTCAACAAGCTTCCAGCAAAAAGATCCAAGTGAAAGATCCAGTTCAGCCAAAGCAGCAAGGGGTGACTCTGAATTTCCGCTGTAATGTTGAAGCCCCTGAAGGCACCAGGCGTCCAAAATGCTCCAAAAATCCACGATCCACCGAGGACAGATCCGGGTGTGACATGCAGTGTCATCTCACTGAGAGCCCAGGGGACACGCACAAAAGGGCCATTTTTGCATCAAGTTTGTTGAAAAATGTGATTTCCAAGAAGATGCAGTTTGAGAAGGAGCGCGAAATGGAGAGGGGCGACAGACAGATCCGTGACAGACAGAGGAGCCTGGGAAGAGGCTTGCAAAGACAAACCTCAGAGTCAGGCTCAGGACTGAGCTATAACTCTGCTGATGATCACATGGAGGGCAGCAGACCCAGTTCCTGTGGCTCTGCAGACGAACTGAGAGCCAACAAAGCCCCAGAGGAGTCTCCAAAGGCATCACTCAGCCACAGTCAGAGCAGTGCATTCAATTCACTGAAAGCAGATGAGCCAGAACCGGTAAAGGAGGCTGAGCCCACAGCTGTAAGTGACACACAACACACCACAAAGGAAGGATTAGACACCAGCAGCATGCTGACAAAACTGATTTTTGTTCCAAGCTACCAGCTTCATTCAAAAGAGAAGGGTTTTGCAGAAGACATGAGCCACACACCGGCCTCAGGCACAGCGGCCGGCCTGCAGAACTTTGAAAAAGATGAAATTGGAAAGGGGGGAAAACCGCCTGAGATAAAAATACGCCTGAGAACCGTGAAAGAAAATAAAGGTTGTACATTGAATATTGCCAGCCTGTTAACCCCTAAAATAAGTTACAACTCTGTTAACACGTTCGGGGCAGCAGGTGAAGCTAAATGCCACATTTTATCTGCAACGGATAAAATGCCAAACTTCACAGTCAGAGACATAAGAGACACCAAATGCAAGTTTCAAATGCCGATATACCGTGTCAGGGATGTGCGTAAACTGGTAAAAAGCTCATATCGCTTTGTTTCCCTGGATAGTAGTGAGAGTAAATGTTCCACAGCAGCAGAGAAACTTGAGGAAAAGGGCAAAACGGAGCCAGTGAAACATTTATCACCATCTCCGATTGTGATTAAATGTCAGTCTGTGAAGACAAATGTTAAATCACAGGCAACCGAGGGGTCACAGACCCAAATGGAGACATGTGAAATAGCTCAAAGTGAGAACGCACCATCACATTGCGTGACGAGCAGGGGGCCACCTATCGTTTCCAAGCAGCTACACGCTGACCAGTCAGACATCCAACCGAACGCTGAAACCAAACTGACAAAGCAGAGGCACGTCCCAGGGGAGACGGCGGAGTGGAGAAATGAGCCCACGATACCAAAACAGGCCGCGATAGAGAAGCTGAAAGCTGCAGTCAAAACAATGGAGCAGCTTTATGTGTTCGATAGAAATGAATGGAAGCGTAAAACTCAAGCTCCACAGCCCATCACTGACAGCCACGTGCGCTCGCTTATAGCCAGGGAGGAGCAAGGAGGAGAGCAGCTGGAGGCCACGAGCACCGACAGGATCCCTCAGGCCACAGAAACAGGGAGCGGAGCTGTTGATGTAATCGCGGTCCCATTTAACGCCGACACTTTTACAACACAATCCCAGCAGAGCAAAATATTCAGCAATAAAAGCGTCCTTCATTTTGGCAATGGCAACCAGGCACGTGTCAGCATCAGTTCAGTCAGAAACTCTATTCCACAAAGCTCTGCGCCGCAAACATCATCGACTATGAAAAGCTCCAGGGCACCGGCGGCTCCACTGTCGGTGAAAATAGGGCCCCCGAAACACGTCCAGGTGCAGCAGGGAAAGGTCAAAATCATTCCCACTAATCCCACTGTCACACACGGCTGCACAGACTCCGAGAACTATTTAACCATCCCGGGGATGGGGTACACAAGTGAAATCAAACTCTCAAAGGAGGGGAGTCAAGCCCACACAGGTGACGGCAACATACCTGAGCAGAAAAGGTCTCCGTTAATCATGGAGTACCCAGCTGCGAGCATCTACCATCACTCTGCAGTGCCAAAGGCGACAGGGCCGCAACCCCAACAGCAGGTGTTGTGCTTCTCCCCCACTGCATCTTCGATCAGGGAGGCCGCCCCACAGACCCAGCGCAAGATGCTTTTGGACCCCACAACAGGACATTATTACATGGTGGACACTCCCATACAGGCCACCACCAAGCGACTGTTTGACCCCGAGACAGGCCAGTATGTGGACGTACCCATGACCCATTCACCAGCGTCCCCTGTCACCCCTGTGCCTCTCTCCTTGTCCCCCCTGACACTGGGCCCAGGAGCGTTCGCCCCAACATACATGATCTACCCAAGCTTCATCCCCTCGCCAACTCTCCAGGCTCAGGCCGTGCCGCCACAGTCGCCGTGCCAGTCCGAGGACGCAGGCGGGTACAAGATGAAAAATGCCAGAAGTCCAAGGCTGGAAACGAACACGACAGGCGCAGAGAGCGTGTATTACAGTGCGACGGGAGAGGCTCCGCAGGGGCCGCTGCAGCTACCTGTGAGTTTGGGACACGTGACCAGCAGAGGAGGTGGAGCGAGCTCAGACAGGAAGCCGGTCATCAGCATCACGACACAACAAGGTCCAAGAATCATCGCCCCTCCTTCCTTTGACGGAACCACAATGAGCTTTGTAGTGGAGCATCGGTGACCAAGAAAACACCTCAGCATCCATGTAAGCTCGCACAAGTTCCACTTTCAGAGTGACACATACTGTGTGAATGATGAGATCCCTTCTAACCAGAACAGACACAGTAGAGTTTTTAACGTGTTTTCGATATTTAATGTTTTTTGAAATCTTGCAGACAAATGCACAACCAGAGAAACAAATTCACTGACATTATTTGTGTGCAATTTCTACAGTTGTGTAAGCCATTGTAATGCAAGGTGCAGTTTTGGAAAAAGTAATTGGATGGCATCGAATGTTAATCAAGTACAGTATGAGTAACTTAATTTGTATCAGGAATAATTTTAAAGCATGAAACAAAGCTACATTTGCATCTAAGCCCTCAATGAAATGAATATGAGACGGACAATGCAGCACACAATCTGTATTTTCTACAATCCAGTTTTTGAAAAGACACAAATAGCTGCACAAAGGCACTTATATACTTCAGGAAATTTTACATGATGTTTTTTGTTTGTACTTTTTGTGTTGTAAATGCTGCTAAATCAGAAGTCTGGCGTGGACGCTGCAGTAGTGGTATGTCAGTGTTAATAGACATGCTGTAGCTTCTTGACAGGTAACCTTACTCCACTGAGCTCAGGCCGGTCTCGCTGGGAGATTGGATGTTCAGCCGCGGCTCACACCAAGTTGGTTGAGATCCCTTTTCTCTGCATTACACACCGTCTGGCTATTTTGATAGCGTGAGGCGAGTTTGTTTACACGGTTTATTCTCATGCCTGAAAAGTGTCACAGGAAACTATTCCAGTCAGTGACACCTCCGTCGAGTTATTCTATAATCGGTGTTATAAAATGCTTTAATTGCTCAGGTAACGTTACACTTCTTTAACGTGTTTGTTCCTCGTTCGTGACATTTCGTGAGACTTTGTCACATCTGAATGTGTTGGAAACAATTCTCTTTAAAATACTGACATGAAATGCTCGTCCAACAGTTGGAAGTCCAAACGATAATATAACATTCAATATTTATACTATAATCATGTCTGTTTAAACAAATAACAGCCGCATTTTATATGACTAATCTGATATTTTCGACAAGATCCATGTGGGAGTTGTTCATAGATTGACGGCTGAGACAGGGCTTTAACAAGGTGTGACATCCTCTGCCCTTAACCCTCAACAAGAGTAAGGAAAAACTACAAAAAAAACTTTTAACAGGGTAAAAAGAAGGTAGAAACCTCAGAGAGAGCCACATGTGAGGGATCCCTCTCCCAGGACGGACAGAAGTGCAATAGATGTCAAGTGGAAAGGAGAACATCATCAAGACTATCGCTTCACAGCCAATTAGCAAGCTATCAAAAACCAAACCTTCTTTGGTCTCCATTTGTGATAAGCAGCATCAAAGTTAACTCGTTTGTGGCTTCTATTTCCATTACTTCTACTTCTTTGCTTCTGCTGAAGTCAGCAAGCTAACCGGCTATAGCCCCGACCCCGCCAGCCCGTCTTGTTATTAACGATTGCGAGTAACTGTAGCGTTGGATCTGCCCTGAAGAATTAGCACTTCTTAGGGGGCGAATTATAAACTTGGCTCTTGTAAATGCAACGATGGCTAAAGCTCTTGGCAAGGGATAGTCCACAAAACACGCTCCTGGCAAGAAACCACGTTCTGCGGCAGAGAAAACTTACATTGAGTAACTTTAATAAAAGTTATTTATTACACATGACATTTTGGCATGTCATAGCAAGAAACAGCAGGTGTAACTACGGACATTAATCAGGTGTCTATTTCATTCAAGTGTTTCACAGGCAGCTAAAAGAAATGAACACTTCAATTTCCAGTTATCAATTTGAAGCTGGTGTGTGGTGAAGCCTGCAGTAGATCATTGCCGTAACCCACTCCTTACTAATGAGTTTCTAGGCAATAAGAAGTACTGAAAGATAGACACATAGAAAAAGAAATCCTTCTCTTCATCAAACTGTTAATTGACTTTCAGTCTCTCATACACCTATAGATACACACTTACAACCGGTCACAGTCCATTCACAGCTAATGTGTCAGAGCAATAATACAACTGCATGAGCATGAGGGATACATATCAGCTGGGTGTGTGGCAGGCAGGGGCCTAGCATGGGGTTGAGTAGTGGTGTGAAGGGGAACACAGGGTATGTGTGTGTGTGTGTGTGTGTGTGTGTGTGTGTGTGTGTGTGTGTGTGTGTGTGTGTGTGTGTGTGTGTGTATGAGTGTGTGTGTGTGTGTGCGTGTGTGTGTGTGTGCGTGGGGGGTAGTGGTGGGGGTCTTTCGGGCGGAGGGACGTGGGGGCATCGCTGAGATAGTGATGCAGGAGGAAAAGGTCAGGCAATGTAAAGTATTTGTTGTGCTGATGCAGGGAGAGGACAGCTGCTCGGAGAGATCAGATGCTGCTGCAGCTCCAGCTTGGAAGCAAGTCTGCAGGGCTGAGATGGGGTCAACTTTTTATAGCCCCCTCCCCCTCTGCTTTTTCCTAAACAGGGAGAAGGAGGCGGAGAGCTCTGCCGACCTCCAGCACTCCTACGTAAACAAATCGAGTAGCGTGCCCCCAGAAGTGAGCTGGCTGAATCTGGTCAGCTGGTTCACAACCAGGAACTGCAAAGTGAAAAGTCACTGCACTTTAGTGGCTCATGGCAGCGCCCTCTTCCATTAACTGGATGAAAACTAAATATTCTTTCCCTCTTGTATCATCAACTTGAATATTGAACTACTTTCATTTCTTCTTTTTATTTTTAGACATCTCCTGTGAAGAATCTGGATTCAATCACCACAAGTGCAGGTTTGGTCCCCCCCTCACTCCACCCTGCGATCCACTCCCCAGGACAACTTCCAACAAGTTATACCCCCCTTTTGTTGTGTTGTTTATCCTTGCGGCAGACATTACTGTATTCTCTATGCATTGCAGCACTTTGTAGGGTACATGGATTCAGCCACATCCTCTGGCTGATGCTCTGCCATGTTGCTTTATGAATCAGCTTTGAAATACTTTCCATTCAGCTGCTGTGTAGAAAACTTATCTCTGCTGAGATGCTGTTTGGGCCCTGCAACATGTCTATTCAAAAGGAAACAAGGCAGGTCTTCTGTTACAGTTCAGTGTCACTCATCATCGGCAAAGCCGCCATTTTATCATTATGACTTAGGCTGTCTTTAAAGCAAGTCTGTGTAACTTTCAAAAGGAAAATAATAACATTTTCCTCTTACCAATGAAAAATTAGGTTGTAACATGCAACCTTGCTCAAGGAGACATTGCCAGGAGACGTTTGTTGCTTCCTGCTTGTCTCTTTGAAAAGATGGACAACATGGCCTTATAGAGAAGGATATTTATCTTACCTTGCTTGTTAAAGTTTTAACAGCAAAGTATAAATATAAAAGGGGTTGGCTGGGGTTTTTGCTGAATGAATGGGCAGTGTATTTACATCCAGTATCTGGTGCTCATCATGAATTCATGGTTCCGGGGAATTCAGTGCATTCACTGCAAGTTATAAAGCCGTACATTAATCCACACAATAACATAATTTATCACAATAATGACATTTTACAATGTGTATTTTACGCAATTTTCTCAAAGACAGGGACCATATGTCTGCACTGAACCAAATATATGCAGTAATGTTGAATTACATTATATTTTCTATCATAGTAACTTCAGTCAGAGGAGGATTTGAAATGATTTCTGGATTTCAAAAAGATATATTATAGAGTTTTCCAAGTTAACCAGTAGCCAAATTATAAATATATTACATTAATGTGTATCATGTTACTACCCCATCACTATTTTTTCACAATGACATTTCCATGTTTGTAAGAGCTGGTGGCTCACGTTCTACTAAAAGTACATGTTTCCTTTGGGTCATGACTCACAAAAAGCTGCTAATACCTGCACGACTGATGTGCTGTGTGAATTGTTTGTTAAATTCTAAATGCACACATTTTGTATGTTACAGTGAAAAGAGAAAAACACAGAGTGTGTTGCTCAGATGTAGCAGAGCTGGGACTCTGGTTTAACAGTGTACTTAGGTCATTAAGTAGTGTTGGGCCTAATGAGTCAGAACCAGCTCAGACATTTAGGGGATAACTTCCTCTACTGGTCTTAGTTAATTTTACACTTTTGTGTAATGAGATGGGAGCGTGAATGTGTGTTTGTGGGTGTGGGTGTGAGTTATGTGTGGCATTTCAGCATTCTGTGATCGCACAACAAGGAGTCATGTTACTTCACTGTAGACAGCAGCATACAGACTGTACATGTACTGTGTCCTTTTCCCTTGTTTAAACTACTTGACCTTTGGCTTCAATATACATAAAGTTAGGTTTTTGTTATATTACACATTAACTGATGACACCCGGATAAGAATTTTTAAAAAATGGTTTATTACTTTCTGCACAATGTAGTTCTGTTTCCTTTTGAATACACATTGGGGCATGTAGGCCATTTTGCTTTACTTGACTCAGTTTTAAGAGCATCCCCATGTGGGAATAATGCAAAACATAGATTGCTATTTTTAGCATGTTTCAAAACTAAAGGTATTTGGAGCTGCTGGTCAGTCTGTGTACCTTAATCCTGTAAAATACATATGTTATTATGCCTCTGTGAAAACAGACTTTATTAAAAAAAAAAAACCCTGTGAGTTGAATTCATGCAGTGATTTGGAAGATTTGTTGTTGATTGAGCAGTAGATTGGTTCGTAAATTGCTGTTGCAACATTTAATGCATTTTGCGGTGAAATGTAATTCAAAATTTGTACATTTAATTAGTGACATATTGTCATTCTTAATAATAATATTTTAACTATTATTTTAAATGAATTTTCCTTCAAGGCCGGTGAGCACAGTGCACATAAAACCGTTATTTATTTAGAAATAATAAGATCCGTTGTATAAAACTGATAAATTTTGCCTATGAATCCTAAAAAAAAAAAACTTTTAACCAAATTGAGAGATATGATAGTCTACCTCCTGCCATAGAGTTTTTAAAGTATGTGTTTGAAGAGCAAGTTGCCAAAGGTGAAAGATAATTAACATATTTTACTAATTTCAGATTATTTATTTTAACAGATTTACATATCATTTTAAAACCCTGTGAACAATAACGTCAGTCACAAATATATTTTGATTTGTAAGCTCCAATAAACCAGCTATTCTAATGTTGTCCTGAACATAAAATTCACAAAACGAATTCTTCTGATCCTTATTAGTTTCTTGTATGACCTTTATCTGTGAATAATAATGTACTTAATGCACTTGGATTGTCACTCTTTAGTCGCCCGCTCTGACACCAGGGAATGGCTGTAAACCTTGGTGACAGCAGGAGCACTATGTCGATTTATTGTAAAGTGAAACATTTGTAATGGTTTCTGATGAATCTTTCCCAAAGATGCACTGTAATATAGATGATATCATGTGTTAAAACATTCTTCCAGGTGTCCTTCAACAAGCCTGATGACTTCGAGGTTAAATATATGAGAAACGGACTGTGTCGATGCTTGCTTTTGTATGAAGAAAGATGGATAAGTGGAAGTGAGATGGTTCGAGGCAAGTGCATAAAGTTTGTAAAGGTTTGAAGTAAAAAGGGGGCACATATTTGAATGAAATGCCTTCGTGGCTTCACAGTCAAAGTGACATTGTACTGTGTTTTATGTCTGATACCAACCGTGTTGCATGGCTGCCCCCGAAAAAGACAGAGGTCAGGATGAACAGCTCGGTACCTTGAAAGCAGGAGTAAGTGCTGTGTTTGCACTTACTCACTTGAGAGTAATGGCTATGATGAATGTGTGTAATGTAGACTGACAAGCCTACATATGTTTGCAATAAATTCAAAATGCAAGCTACTCAACATGTTTGTGTCCTTGATTTTAAATCACTTTAAGGCCTAATTTTACACTTTTTATTGGAAGAATTACATAGAAGATTCATATATTTATATTTGGGAAGTTGGAAAAGAGCCAACTTGAATGATTGATTGATTAATTTATTAATAAATTGATTGATAAATGTTAATAAATGATTTTTTAATCTTCAAACCAATAAGTTGATCAAACAGTAGATGGGATTGTATATTTCACAACATGGAGACCCCCAAATCATGTTATTATGTATTAAAGGTTTATAACTGATCTTAGAAATGTAAATGAATTATGTATTTCTTATTAATGAATCCAATATAAAAACTAATTAATCCTCTAAATGTTTGGTTAAAAAGAAATGGTGCCATTGATTGAGGATGAATTGATCAAATTTACCAAAAGAAAAAATATAAAATATTACCAAATTATGTTGCAATTTTCCTCAATAAAGATAAAACTGTGGCTACATTGACCAATATATACAACCATGCATGAGTCCATCCCTCAATACTTAAACACTGGTGGATATTCCCTCCCAAACACTTTTCCTATATTGATTGACAGACTGTTCCTGAGCATTAGCACATATTTTTCATTCTGTAGTTTAATGTGTATCTATCTTTGCGTCGTCTTCCCTTCAATCACCCTGACCTAATTATTGTGGCTGTCTGAGGTTTGACACATGGCCGACAGGGTTTCACCACAAAAAACACGGAAAAGTTAATGACACGGGTCAAAGGCAATCAAACAGATTTATGCCAGCAGAAGTACACATTTGGCATCTGCTAGCCTGCGAGGTTAGCTTTCTGGTGACACTGAAACATCACCCGGGCCGGGGGCTTAAGTTTAACCTGACAGTTTGCTGCTGTGTTGATTCGGTTGCCGTGGATGCAGCGAGACTGGCAGACACTGGTTTGGCCCCAGCTGCTCTCGGTGGTTTCTAAAGAATCTACATTAAGGCCCAGTTGTTGTGTTTGGATGCCAGCAGGGGCTCTGATGTCACCGCTGTGACACAAGAAAAGTCAAGATTGATTGCCTCACCTGGATCAACAAGATGCACTTAGGACACTCAGGAACATTTTGTCACAAACTACCAATAAAAACTTGTTTACTAGTAAAGCTAATGCTGCTAATAGAATCTTTAAAACATGGAGTACAACGAAAAACGTACCTTTTAAAATCTGTGCGATAAGATCTAAGGTCAATTTTTGTTTTCCATCTTGAAATATCTCATCTCCTTCTAAACTTGAAACCATCAGAACTTCTAAACAGAAAACATTGATTTTCAATAAGCACAACTGAGTCTAGAGCCATTATCCAGCTCTGTGAGGCCTGCAATGCCTTTAGCTTATAATGTTAGCATGCTAATACGCTCATGCTGACAAAGTTAATATACTGATGTGTAGCAGACAATATACTATATGTAACGATTCATGATAATAGTTCATCTTCGCTAACTGGCACTAAAACAGAGCACAGTTGAGGCTAATGATTTAGTTTTGCTGGTCACAAACCATAAACAGTGGTGGAAAGTAAGAGGATCAAATCGGATTCATCCACTGGTAAATTTATTTTATCAACTTTATTTGACATCAAGACATATGCTCTCTTAAGGTTTGTGATCATAAAATATATTCAAAATGTAATTTAACGCAATATTTTTAAATATACATTTGTGGATTTTAAGCCACATTATAACGTACTTTAAATAAATATATTATGTAGAATCATCTACTCATGTTCTAAGCAGCGCTCAACATGACCAATAAACTGACTTTGACAAGGAAAATATGTGGAATGTCCCTTTAAAGACAAAAGGAACAACATTTGTAACTGTTTCGCTAAATCCATGAGCCAAGAGTCAAAGGTATTTCCAAGTGTTTCCAGTTCATGTTTATTGTCAGTCGATTGCAAATCAAACAAACGGATCCCTAAATATGGAAACACAAGTTCAGCTGGTGCAGCAATGTACAAAAAATTGTTTCAAGTGTTGATGGATTCATTGTTTTATAGATATAATTTTCATCTGCCAAAAAAAGGGGAAGGAAGGAAGGATGGATGGATAGATGGACAGATGGATGGATGAATAGATAGATGATGAATGCATAAATAAAACACTGAACTGCTCCTCCACATTAAATACATTTAATTAAAAAACAAAGGAATGTTAACTAAAAAGAGAATTTCTGTTCATGGGGAAGTTAATTCATTATCTCCAGTGTGATATTTACATGCACTCTACATCTTCACTGTAGCTGTGCTGGGGAAAAATTACATTGGTACCATTCGTGCTGAGTATTACACATCAAGTAAAACATTCAGTATGTGCCTGTCATAAATACATTTTCAAAGAAATCCATATAAAGACAACGCAAGAATTCCCGATTTCAAACAAAAGGTCAAATTAAAATCACTTAAATACTCACAGGAATGTAAACACAGCATGTGTTGTTACAAAAAACATTCACCAATTTCCCCTCTTGCAGTCATTCACTGCTCGAGGAAGAGGTGTGCTATGCTGTCTGAATGCAATGAATCCTCTCTGAGTGAACATTAGCTCCTGGACACAGCTCATGCTGTCTCTACCAGCTGGAGTCAAAAATCTTCTTGCACATGTTCGAGTTCTCCTGGTGAAGAGGGAATTCAGAGCCGGGGAGCAGCTGCTTCTTGCTCTTGCGCGTCATCACGTTCTTACCTGATGACAGGCTTTCATATCTGGTCAGGTGTTCACTGAAAGCAGAATATTAAGAGTCACAAGTTAGGTTTTGTTGATTCAATATTTAAACCCCAATTAATCTTTTGTATACTGAGACGGTCGTGCAGTACCTGTAGGGGAAGGTAGTTTTGTCCATCTGCATGCACACCAAGAAGGGATATTCAGAGAACTGGACAGTGGTGATGAAATCCAGCGAGGCCTCTGTTTCAAAGCTGACCTCCACACCTGCTCTCATGAAGTCCATGTCCACTGTAACATTACCAGTGACCACGAGCGCTCCTCTGAAACCACAAGTAGGGGAAAGTCAAGTTAAAATACGCTAAACGGGCAAAGCTAACACATTGTGCCGGTTTAATAAGACAGACTATGAATATAGTTGAATTCATCCGTTGCACAAAATTTGCAATTTTGCAATGAATTCTGGATAAACCGAACATGCCTCACGATGCATCAAACCATATAATTCCCTTCACTCCCCCAAAACATGTTTGTCTTCGGGCGCCCACAAGCTCAGCTGCTAGCTCACTCATGCTACCAGATGAGCTAGCAGGCACCCGGCATTCAAAGGCTTGAGTCCTCGTGCTGTGGCCACAGGTTCGGTTCAGACAAAGCCTTTTGGTGCGTGTCTTCCCACATTGTCTCCCCCCACTTCCAAACATCCGGTGATGTCCCATCGCAAAGCAGTGCAGAGCTGTAGCAGAGCTGAGTTGTGGGTGCTAAATGTGGCAGGACTACCTCTCTTTACTCAGGCTTATCATTTCCCTGTGCGATCTAAAACAACTGACAGGTTACAGCGGTCTGTTAATCTCTTTTCCTTCTCAGTGCTCAATCATCAACAGTTGTCAACAAACCATGGATTATGAGACTTATTTGACTTTTTTTTTCAATGCTGCTGGACACCAGGTGTTACACTTTTGTTTTAGTTGTAAGTTACTCTTGATAGGCTCAAAATAACTTTTCTCTGACACTGGCCCCTTGATTTCCTTGTTTGAGGCCATGTTTGTGTTCCAGTGGCTCAGAAGCTCAAACACCGAACAAGCAGAGAGTTTAACCACCATGTGCCAACTTCACCTTAGGTTCCAAGTCTGTGCCAGACCTGTTGAAAATCCAACCTCTGTAACTTTGCTCATGGAGACATGCCTTGGCAGAGATGCCAGTGTGGTTTGTTCTGCGTCTATAGATAGCCTGCCAGTCTATTATCAGAGTGGAAGAGGTACAACTATGCTGATCCATTCACCTGCCTCTGCCATTCCCCTGCACACACGGGTCAGATCGTTCTGCAGTGCAAACCCAAGACCCTCTGAAACCCATGTGACTCTGAACAGTGATGAAGTGCAGAGAAACTGAGAATATGTCTTAAATCACATTAAATCTCATTTTTCCTGTAATGCTGGTCAAAAAATATGGATTGTATTTATATATTTATTGTGTTGTAATCTCCCAGAATCATGGATTTTTTTGATGCACCTAACTTAGATTTCTATATTCTTTCATTTCCATGTTTTGCAGGTCAATCTGTGATGAAAGTTTACACATAGAGCTGTACATTTAATGCATCAATATTGCAAGTGTAATCATATGGTTATATGTCTATATACTCTATATATAGATTAAAATGTGCATGCATTGCCAGTGCAATATACAGGCTGAAAAAAGTTTAGACTAAAAAAAATATTATTTTCCAGTTAGCAAAGAAAATTCTCAGATGTATTTAAGTCAAAGAATATGAAGAATATGACAAGTGCTTAGAAAATCTCACCATATATGAATGTTTATAAAACCTGCAGCAGTGCTGTTCAAACCTGCTTTCATCACCAGATGCAGCAAGTTAAGAGGCACTGGTGTAATGACGTGCTCTGCTTTCAGCTGCCATTGACTGTAAAGTTTTAAAATAGGGAGCTGGACAGAGTTGATGTCATGTCCACACAAACGTAGAAATGAGACAGGTGTGAGGCACCATATTGGAGCATGTCCAACGTGCCGGTGGAAGAAATGAATCAGACGGTACTTATAGCCTTTCTAAAGTTCACATGAATCCACCATCCACAGGAATCTGTTCGCAGCAGTCACAAAGGTTCGTTTTCTAGGAATTATCTGTCTATCACAAAGGCCTTTGCCCTCTGTTAGATCACCCTGTACATATAGTTCTTCACAAACGCACCCAGTGAGATAATCTATCGTTCAGCACTTGTTCTCGACTCTGTGACCCACATACAGTATGTAGCACGTAACAGTACGTTATAGGTTGTCAGGCGACTAAGTTTGGCCACTGGACAAAAGCACCTGCTGCGGCGGCAGAGTGCATCGTCTCTGGAACGTACCTGTTGTTGACGCTGGTCTTGGACTCTCTGTACCACAGACTGATCTCCATGCCTCCAGAGATATCGATCGCTAACCCTCCTTGAAACTCTGCATTGGCCTTCAGACCAGACTGCAGCTGGATGACCTGGACCGGAGATGAGAAGAAAATAAACAATGGAAGATTTGATTATGTTGCACTCTAGATTTTAACACTGATAATTGGGATTCAGTCATGATTTCATCAAACTGAGCAATAGTCGGTGCAATCCTGTTTTCAAATTTCTTATATTTCCTGATGTTTATATTGTATGTTGACACATTTAATACTTTTGTACTGATATTTTGTACTTTTTTACTGTCCCCTATATGTTGTAACACCAACTTTCCCCATAGTGAGTCAAATAAAGGATCATCTTATCTTATCCTATCTTATCTTATTCATACAGAATATGTTTTAAGGTTAAGGATTAGGACTGGTGACATTGGCGGCTGTGGCTCAGGAGGTAGAGAGGGTCGTCCACTAGCGTCATTGTCGGGGGTTTGATTGATTCTGTAGTGTCCATGGGCCACTGAACCCTTGATGCCTGTGCAGATAGTGTATGTATGGTGAGTGATAGAAGAAGCGCTGTGTGAAGCGTTGTATGAATGTCTGTGTGAGTGGGTGAATGGGACTTGTACTGTAAAGCCCTTTGGGTAAATCATCAAGACTGGAAAAGTGCTATATAAAGATACTCTTTATTTCTTTATTTTCATCTAATCCTATTAAAAGACCAAATTAAGTTATGAGTTTTTCCCAATGTAGCCATAGTCTATTTATCATTTGAGTCAGTCCCCCATTCATTATCCAAAGAATAATACCCCCGAACAAATGCACTGTTACTGTTTACTAAAATACTACGAAAGGCTGAAAAGGCTTCAAAACTGAAAACATGTATTTGTGATATAAAAGATTTGACCTTTGTCAGAACCAGTGGATTTGGTGATCAGCGCCACAGACAGGGCAGAGAAGTCAGAAAGTGTTGACACACCAACACGTGTAGCCCTGATTCCCACCACCAGAGTTCGCTTGTTTCATGGTCGTGACTCGTTACCTCAGAGTGGTCAGTCAGCAGGATGAGACCCTTCACTACGTTCATGGGATCCCCGGTCATGGAGAACATTTTGGACATGAGGTCACTGTAGCCCTTGAAGAATGTGACGGGCCTCAGCTGGACATCGAACAGCAGCGCCGACATTCCGGCAAACGACTCCAGGTTTTCCTCTCCCTCGTCGGGTGTGGCAGCGATCAGCGACTCCAGACCCTGCGCCTCAATTGCCACCTAGAAGACGTGAGGAATACCCATACATCTTACCAATTAGGAAATTTCACTTACACGACCTGAAATTTAAATTTGATCGTACAATCATTCATATCTAATAATTTCTGTTATTTCTTCACCTGCAGTCCATGTAGCATTGCTCCTTTACTAGCACCATAAATATTCATGTTGCTTCTCCTCAGGATCCCAGAGCCTGAATACAGGATGTCCAAACTGTATGTGGACGTCACGTCATCAGATTCTGCAGAGAATGGAATTCTGGTTTATTCATGTGCTCAAGTTAATCATTAAAAGTACTCACTTAGCATGTAGCTGTAATGTTACAAGTCTTATTGCACAGGAACCTGGAGGAACAGGGCTCCATGATCAGTCTAATGGGCTCAAACATGTTAAAGCTATAATGCAGCCAGCCAGATCAAGATGGTTTGGCTTCACTTTTAGGAACTGCCGGGTCGTCCATCTTTGATTATAGTCTATGGCTTAGAGAAAACGGTTGATTACTTACGAGCCATGAATCCTGAGTAGGAAGATGATGACCCAACTTTAGCAAACCGGTTGTAGTTATGGGAATTCATGTCCTTCATAGCTTGGCGTATGATTTTGCTGAAAAATGCAGAAAGCAGTTTTGAAAATCAATGTCAGTTTTTACCCACTTTCTGTCAAAAAGTATATAATCTGTGTTACTCCACTGGATTTCCCTCAACACACCTGGCAGGCATCTGGAAGCGGAGAATGTCCTGGATCTTAGACAACATGTACTTGTTCATTTCATGAGGCAGGTTTCCGATGGACAGGAGCAGGTTCTTGACCTCGGTGTAGGACGGGTTGCTACTGAGGATGACGTCCGCAGCAGCAGCTCGCACGTTCTTCTCGTAGATGCGTCGATTCTGGTGGTAAACCCTGTTCACTGTCCGTTTCACCTGAGGTGAAAGGGAAGTACATGGATTCAGGTTCTGTTGCAGGCTAATTAAATCCACACATTGATCAACACACATCAGATCAAACTAAATGTTTACTGCTGCGTACCTCATCGGTCATGAGCTCGATGTCGTATCTCTGCAGGGAGGTGAGGGCGATGGTGCTGTAGGCTCCCACCTCTGACTCTGCATATTTGGTGAAGATGGGAATGGCCTCGGGGAGCAGAGAGTTTTTCAGAGCCAGCAGGTACATCTGCACCTCGGATGCCACCTTTGTGCTGTCAGGGCCGTCCAAAATCAGCCTCTTCACCTGCACCACGGCCTGAGAGGTAAACGTACAGCAGAAGGTCGTCAGTCAGCTCATGGATCCACTGAGGTTTCATCAAATTTCCAAAGAGGAAAGATTCATGTGTTTGACTGTAACCTGACAATCCAACATATCTTACATCCTGACATAAAATGCGTGTTTCAAAATAAACTTTGCTGCTTTAGATTTAATATGAAGTTGTGAATTTGAATGAATTAGTGTTTGTATCTTCTCAGATGTTATCTTCCACTTACCGGTAGGTTGCACTCTCCTTTCTTACACAGTTTGTGGATCAGGGCTCCCATAATGATCACCACCGACTCTTTAATGTCAGGGCTGCCGATCTTTCCTTTAGAAATGTCCTGAAAAGGAAACAATTCTGATTAGAATTCATAGAAAACATTACATGCTGGCATATAATTTATGAATATCATGAATTGGTTTTTGATTGAATTTTGATTCTCAAAACAAATTTGTCAAAATTTCCCAACATGTTTCAAACATTACCATATTTTGGGGCAAAAATGTATATATGTCGCGTGGTTCTGAAGTGCAAAACACGGCAACAAAAACAAAAAAAGACACAAAACAATAAAATAGAAAATGTTCATGTCATTAACTACTGACAACTACATGCCACTCACCAGCAGAGACTGGAGCATCCTCTCATTGGGATGTGAAGCGAAGCCGCATGCGTAGAGAAATCTCTCCTGCAGGACCAAACCTTTGGAGTCGGTGAAGTTGAGGAATTGAAGCATGGCATCCAGAGACGCAGCAGTTTGGGAGGAGGTCACAGCATCCACCACCTGAGGTCTGGTAGCAGCAGGGCGACATAAAAACAGAGTAATAATAAGTGAATCCTCTTAGATCATTCAGAGGAACAGCAGAGCGGTGGTGTCAACAGGAGGTAAATGATGTAGGAAAAGAGGAGGGGTTGCTTTACAGAGATGTCTTGCTGGCACTCTTCAGGACTTTGAGGATCTCGTCCTTGGACGCCTTCCGAATGCTCTGGATGAGGGCCAGGAAGCTGCGTGGAGCCATGGATTTGGACAGGCTCGCTGGCTCCAGCTGCTTCTGTTCAGTCTGCCAATGTTCAAAAAGCTAGGAGGACAGACCCAGGAGAGGGGATTAGAAGACAGATCTTCTTCAGTCACTAATTACAGTACAGTTATATACAGTATCCATTAATTAGTGGTGCTTTTTAAGAGTAATTTGTAATAATATTCAGGAAAACTCAAAAGGGAATGAAATGTAAAGTTTACTGATTGAATAATGTTCTGCAGAGATCTTATTGAAACTGCATAAGAAAAAATGCTGAAAGACTTCATATCCTGCAACTTATAATGACTTGTAAGAATTTATAAATAGTAACCAGCACATTTCTAATTTTTCCTTCAGTGCACACTTGCACCCCTCTGGTTGCCCGTGGCTAAAATGAGGGGTGGTCATGCAGTGATATTGTTTAGAATAAGTCAGACATGTCAAGAAAGACTAGTGATAAGACAGTGAGACAGGTTTTTAAAAAACTATTTGGTTGAGCCAAACTCAAAGGACCTTGTTTAAAACCTGAAGAATCCTCTTTGTGCTTTCATGTCTTGAACAAAACGATAAAAATAAGACATAGATTTGCCAGAATTATTCTTACATATGCAGAGTTGCAGGCAGGAGCTCCTAAATCTATTTTTAAGTATGAAAGTGAAGGTGTGAACTCACTGATGGACAACCCTTGCACTGGGCTTTGAACTTCTCAGCCACGATACCAACAGCTGCTAGTTTGTCATCGATTGACTTGACGACCCCGGCGGCGTCTTTCCCAGCAGCTTCCAGAGGTCCAGCCCCCGTGCCTGTCAGTGTGAGGCTTTGCCTGTAAAACAAGAAAATTAAAATGTACAGTCTGCTCATACGAGACACAGAACAGCAGATTTATGTGCTTGTAAGGTATTTACCTGGACACGACTCTAGCTGCCACAGCTCTGCGAACGTTAACGCCCAGGAAGTGGATTTCTTCAGCCGCGGCAGAGCGGATGAAACCATCCTCAAGAGTGAACACTGTGACAGAACTGGACTTCCTGTTCACACCCAAGACCTGAAGGGGGACATGTCGACACGGGATGAGCGATTCAGCAACATTCATATTTTAGTACAATTTAGTTTGTTTGTCTGATCAGAGACTCTATAGATGGACGACATGACGGCTCCCCAAAAGTGAAGCCAAAGTGTCTCGATCGCCCCCTGGTGGCTGACTGCAGTATAGGTCATACACCTTGCCTCCACCATGTTAGTGGATAGGACATTGACCCAATGATAAGTCAAAATGCACGTCACATAAAATTCGATCAAAGGTTTTTTTCTGTCATTTTGGATAGTTCTTATCACATTTTGGTTTTAATTAGTTATCTGATATTATAAAATGTCATGATAGTCAGTTGAGATTGACTTGCAATTGCTCGAGCTCGTGTATCAGCGAGACCTTGACACAAGGAGTAAATAGGACGTGAGGACATGAGGTCCGAAGACAAACGATGTCAAGATGGCAGCGTTCGTATCTGGGATATTTTGGCTTCATTTCTGGACAGTGTTAGCAAGTGGAGCCGCGTCCATTTTTATATACAGTCTAAGTTGTGGACGCTGACTGACCTGACTGTGTGTGGTGAATCCAGTCTCGGCCGTCTTACACGTCTCCAGGTTCTTGGTTCTCGTCACTTGACCTTGAGCTGCCTTGTACGCGACTATGCACCGTCCAGACACATCGTTCTGTTCAAAGACACAAGTCAAGATGTTACATGTCTTCAAATATAAAATAAGTACATAAATGCGACGGGAGAATTGTCGCGCAATTTACCTCGATGACCTTCCCAGTACTGAGCTGTAGTTGCAGTAAGCTGGCCAGCCCTCTCTTCAGGTTTTTGATGGTGACAGGTTCAGCCCAGTAGGAATAAAATGCTTTAGCCTACAGCAGATGTGTGAAAAGAAAGCAACATGTTAAACAGAATTTTATGATTTCAACTGTGGAAGTTTTACATGCACTGTAGGTAAAGCAGCTATTGATGCAGCCCTGTACCTACGTGCTGCAACCCACAAAGGCTGTGAGGGTGTCAGCTTTCCCTCCACACTTGTGCACATGACACATGACATCAGGTCCTATTTACAGATCATTACATATAAAAAGAACATATATTCTTTGAAGTGCAGATCAAAAACACAGCAGAAATACTTTGGTATTAGCACATTGCTTTTGGAGAAAGAATAAATCCCAAACATAAACTAGAGTTTGACTAATATGGGATAATGGCGGCGGATGATGATATTTAATAGGTTGAAGAAAAATCTTGTAATGATATATCAACCAATGTTGTTTTCAGCATAAATATATAATATAAATAAACATTTATGATAATTATTACTTGGACAATTGTAGTGAGTGAAGTTAAAAAATAAACTTAATTTTCTCTTTAAATTACCTTAAATACATTTTAAAATTCTGTACAGGAATGTTTTTGTACTTATCTGCCAACGTAAAAGGATAATGATATTACTAATGATAATGACAAGCTAAATTATATCATGGGTCATGCTACTGTATCAGTCAGGTGTAATAGAAGCATCTCATTGGTAAAACATGAGCACACAGCCCTGACCTGTGAACTTCTTTTAGAACATTTTATTTGTTTTTGAGTCATCGTCTAATAAACAACACATTCACATCACATCACACCACCAGCTCTCCCATGACGTTTCACTTTGGTTGAATGAACTCGTGTCCTGGTCATGAGTGTAGAAAAGTGGCGGATTACATCACCCCACACCGTCGCCTATACAGTATGTAATTTATCTGTGGCGCTCAACCACAACATCAGATAGGAGCAGCAGAATTAGACTGTCCACTGCTGCTCTGTGTATCTGCCACAGCCTGCCACTTTTATAAATAACCAACAACACCAGGGGAGACACTGATCTATCATGTTTCACACACACACACACACACACACACACACACACACACACACACACACACACACACACACACACACACAACAACGGCTCCTTCGTCCAAACATTAGACCAACATTGAGCCTAATAGGTGAAATCTAAGCCAACATGTAAGTGCTGCTTTACATTAGGGAAATTTAAATATTGTTTTCTCATATGGAGATAAGAAACTACTCAGACAATTTGTTAAAATTTGAAATGACACTCAATAGAGCTCATACCTCCACCAGGGCCAAACAGGAAATATAAAGAAAAAAGAAGGTGGTCTCAAATTTGTAAATGATTCATGTTGTCACAAAACATAGTTAAAGAAAGTGAAAAATCCTGGATCTTCCCCTTAATGTACATCTGCACCAAATTTGAATGGGTTCTTCTCAGGCCCAGGCCACAACTCTCCAGCGATGAGAAAGATGCAATATATTCAGTTTGATGTTGACAGGTCTATATGCTCCACTGTAGGTTGCAGTACAAAACATTTGTATTTGTACTCTTGGAAACAGTTTCCTCAGCAGTATTTACCATCATATCATTCTTCTCCAGGGGTTTTAAATGGCATATCTTACAACCAGCGTATTGCTCATTTATTATTGGATGATATGACATGAGAACAGAGGATGAGTTTGGCTGAAGCTCAAAAATCTCACAACTAATGACGTCTTATCATTCACTGACCCTCTGAACCTGCTGACCTTTGCACACACACACACACACACACACACACACACACACACACACACACACACACACACACACACACACACACACACACCTGGGATTTCCCCTGCCAGCATCACCACTCCAGCACACAAAAAGTGAAACGTAATAATTCACTGAAGACAACAACTACAATTGGCTTCTGAACTTCTAATGTCACTTAAAGTAAATATCCCTCAAACAAATAAGACTCTTAATTGGTTGACAATACAAATAATACATAATCTGTACAATCACAGGTCTTTTATTTATACTCACTGTCCAATACAAATGCCTTCTAGAATAATTCCTGAATAATAGATTATATATAATGTTGAGGAATTACAGGTTAGTGTTGAGGTTAAGTGGGTTAGGGTGAAAATTATGGGTTAGGGTGAATATTATATTATATATATATTTCTCAGGAAGTACTACTTGGAGTGAATACAGACCACATTAATGTTTGCCAACAATATTCCCCCTAATGGTAAAAGGCAAATTACTAGGTAAAATAAGAGAAACTTTCTCAACAATAAGAGCTTGTACAGATGATACAAGTTGTAGCTTATGTTATATCAATGCATTTTGTTTAAATACGAAGGATTTTGACTTTTGCACTGCTAAAAATCATAAAAATGATGAAAATGATGCTTTGGCTGAAAAGAAAGTCTCTTAACTCACCTTTCCATTCCTAAGATGCAACATGAAAGGTTTTGTCAGAGCTGCCAGTTTAGTTTTCCCCATAACGCCTTCGACTGTTGATCCATGGAGGACGCTCTTCTTCGCAGATCGATGGGACGCAGGCTCCAGCCTCACATTTGAGATCTATTCAACAGAGATTCATCTCATCATTCAAAGCCTCCAGTTCTTTTTTTCACACCATCAGTTACTCTGAAGAAAAGGGCGTGAGCCGACTCAACGTTTTGTTTACAGTTAAAAGTCAGTTAATTGAAAGTTTAATAAATGCACCACATAATGATATTCTGTTGTCTCTCTTCGTACCGTCAGTTGGATCAGCTGGTCGTCCTTGTTGCTCGGATCCCTCCACACCAGGTTGGCGTCCACATCACTTGAAATCCTGTATCCGGTGCTGCCCTCTCTCGACCCCCGGGCCTTGTCCACCAGCACCTCTGTGGTGTAGCTGAATTTGTACAGCTGGTTGTTGTTGAGCCGGGGTCCTGCAGCACCACCTGAAGAAACACAGGACACACACATGAGCGGAGGAAGTCAGAGTCATCTGCAGAGAGACTCTCGACTGTTATCTTATTGCAGTGTGGAGACACTGAAGGTCTAACTGTGCAGAATCTTTATATCTATTTTTTTATTACTATTGTTTGCCAAAAGAATCGCTGCATCTGTTAAGTAATATTTAATGGGTTTCTTCAGAGCAATCGTTTGGTTTCACTTCACGTCAGCACCTTAAAACATATTCATTTTAGTCTTTAGCTGTATCTTCCTATTTTAATTCATTAAACTTTCTATTTTGTCCGACTTGTTTCTCATATTGTTCTCTTAAGATTCACAAGGAGAAAGAGGTGAGACGAGACATTTAGTGAGTCATACCTGAGACTTAAGGGAGATACATGGAGACTTAAGGGAGATACATGGAGACTTAAGGGAGATGCCTTGCTAAATGTATTAATGGCTCTCTATATCTCCCTTAAGTCTCAAGTATGACTCGCTAAATGTCTTGTCTCGCCTCTTTCTCCTTGTAAACTATAGGAGAAATATTTGGAATCATATGTCAGACAAAAATAGAAACTAAAATGAGGCTGAAGTGAGAATCACACTGAGCAGCAGAAAAGCAAACTTAGAGTAGTAAACTTTTGTTGCAGATCCGGATCAGGGGTCGAACCCAGGATTTGTTTTATAATCTTCTTTCACATTGTATGATGGGGCGTTTTCACGATTTTCACAGGGAATAATTCATGGATCTAGTTGTTAAAAAAGGGCAGATTTAGGGAACTGATACTATGAGTGAGTGAAAGTTGCTGCTGCTTGATTGAATCGAAGGAGACCGGTAGAGGTATACGCTCTTCAAAGTAACTCACACAGCAACACAAATCTCGTACCTTCTGTGTTCGGAGCTTCTTAAAAACATTTTGTATTTTTCAGAATTTGACCTCCGCTAAACACACCACTCTGTTTCTCATCCTGTTTTCAGTTCCTTTTCAGAAAGACCCTCCCAGGATGCACTACTGAGGTGATTCAATCACTGGGTGTGTTCACAGTGTGCTGCAGATAATAATCTCTCCTCTGAACCTATTAACGACAGGCTCTTGGGCAGATATGACATTAGGCCCACGAGGGAAGACAGACTGACGTGTCAGTATATGATTTCTTCACCGGTCACTGGGGGACGTGGAGCTAATTTCGACAAATAAATGAATGAATGAATCTGGATCAGTTTGTCTTTAGTCAAAAACCAAATGAGATATTTCAAGAGGCAAAACTACTTACTACATACTACATACTTTTCTGTTTCATTATTTCCCTTGACTGTTTTACAGCTGTTTTGGAGGATAAATGTTTTTGACCTAGATTATTTTCTAGCTTCTTTATAAGAGATTAACTAAGAGGATCCGCTCACCTCCAAACATCCCAAGTAAATAAGCACACAGAGAAAAATAAATAACAAAAGTCACAACATATCATCCACTCACCTTTGGCAGAAGCTGAGACAGCTGTACAAAGCAAGAACACAACAAGAGGTAACATCGTGTGTCCTCTGTCTGCAGCCAGATGGATCAAAACCGACACACACACACAGAGGAGAAGAGACAGTGTCAGTAGCAGCAGAGGGCCAAAAAAAGAAAGGCAAAGCAGGTCCGATCTTCTCCTGTCAGGTTTTATCACAGAGGAGGGCAGACTCCAAACTCCACGCTCAAGTACTAAGTACGAGATAACCAGCGAATGATTAACCTGGGGCCGCACTGATTCCACAGGGACCTCTGCTATTGGCAGATGCAGCCAGGTGCCCTCTTTTATTACAGTGGGCTGGCTGTGATTGACTGATTGATCAATGTAATGGGATTATCTGATCATTCAGCTCATCAGTAAGTGAGACTTGACGTCTGGATGTTAAAGTTTCCAGATGCAAATGTCAGCAAACAATAGGTTGATGTTATTTTCGATAGAATTCATGAAGAAGCATGTATATTTACCAGGAGGTGGCGGAGAGACGTCCTCATGTTTAGCACCTTTCACCCAATTCCTCCTCAGGATGAACAGTCAGTACTTTGTCACTGGTGAGTCTTGGTGGAGGAAGTGGGCAGTCTCACTGAGGAACCAGCCCTCCAGCTCATATTGCAGCAGCTGAGGAGGACCGAAGGTTTCGCAGATTTCAGCCTGTGTCCCAGAAAATGAATAGACGTTTTGTTCATTTGTTATATGAGCTCACAAACAAAATGTTTGAGCTGTGGGAGATGGAGGATTGCAACCTCCAGCTGTTATTCCACTGGTGTTCCTCATCATTAACATGTGAATGGATGGATGAGGTTAGATCAAAGGCCCCAATCACCTGAAAGGTCCCCTTAAAGTTCCCCTCACTTTCCCATTAATCATTTTTCATCACTAGGACGAGAAAAACCTCTTCACACCCACTCAACTGTCTCTGTTTCGACAGAATAGATCAAACACTCACTCAATGTTTCTCTCACCTGTTTCTTACACTGCACTGTTTTCACTGAACTTTAATTTCTTATTATTTTATTTTATTCAACTCTCTAACTCTATTTAATTGCACTCCAGATGCTTTTTGTATTACCTTTGCCAAGGAGGTTTTGTTTTGTTTTACTTAGCAGGTTTCCGCAAAAACTTCTGACAGAAAACAATGAAACTTGATTGAAAAGGATGTGATATGTGTTAAACCTCGGTGGAGGTGAGCACCATTCCAGTTGTCTCATTATTGCTTTTATAATTTGTCATGATGCCTTTTAAACCTTGTATAAAGCATTTTATATTCCTGTGCTGTTAAACTGTGGTATACAAAACTGTTCTTAGGGTAAAAAACTAAAAAAGTTCAGTCAAGTAGGCTACTTTTTAACAATGTGTTTTAGTTTTTTAGTTTTTACCATTACTTTCTGTCCTTTGTTTGTTTCATTGTTATTGGTCATTTTCCTACTTTGTAAAAGTTGTCTTGGGTATAGGTGTTATATAAATGAAATGTACTACTATTATTGTTAAAGTTTTGATTTATCACAGAACTCAAGAAAGGAGTCAATAACAGTATGAAACAAAACTAAATCCAACCAGTGGGTGTCAGTGTTTGTCTGCTGACATTAACTGTCTCCCTCTGTATCTACTGGTCTGCACCCTCCGTGGGTGAATCTGAAGACAGACAGAGGATCAGCTCTCCTCTGCTTATCTGATGACTCTCACAGTCCTGAAGATGGAGACGTCTCCAGCTGTCAGGAAGCTGCTCTGTCCGTAGATAACACTTCTGATGTCAGTGTCCAACTTCAGCCAGAAGTCATGGAGCTGCTGCTGAGCTTCTCCCCTGAACACTGATCATCCTTCACAGGAAGTATGTCATGACCTGTGGCCACACTGGGGGAGGAGTACTGCCTCTAAAAAAATGAAATATTTCCCCCTCATTTTGCGACACAGGTCAAAGTTATAAATATAAACCAAATATAGCAAAAACAGAACAGAATACACTAAAGTACAAAACAATTACAATGGTTACAAAACAATGTAAAATAATGTAACAACATATATTCAAATAAACAGATACAAGTATCATACCAAGTACAGTGAATTGTTGAGATGACTGCAAAGTGATAAAACATCCCACAGAGATGAAAAATGATCATAAAGACAAACAAAATGATCAAAGGGATGCAAAATTACCACATAAAGACAAAATAATGACCATGAAGGGACACAAAACAGCTACACAATGACAGAACATGACCACACAATGAAGTCAGAGGGAGATTTCAGCCAGGGGGCGCTTTGTACATGCCCAGGGACCCATTGTATCATAATGACCTCCAGTCACAAGTTTCGATGAAGCAACATGTAGCCTAGGAGGTCACTATTCTAAGATGGAGCAATATTAACTTCATATGGCAACAATCAGTTCTCAAACCAAGCGGGAGCCAGTGGAGAGAAGAAACATCATTCAAAAAATGAAAAGGTCAATTAAACAGTCAATTTTCACTGGGGGCTCTCGGGACAGGGAGTCTAAAAGTTTCATGGGGCAACAGAGCTCAGCAGACTTCTACTGTGTGAAAACTGTTTTCAGGAGACACAACGTTACTATAGCGACGTCTCTGGTTGTGTGATGATAAATGAAATTCACTGTAGCGTTTGGTTCGAATACATCTAACATCTGGATGAGACGCCTGCACACACATTAATTCATTACATGGGTTATATATCAAACCACAATCATGTCGCCAGGATAAACAACAACTGCAGAGTGAATGAAAGCGTTTGAGAGGAAGACTGATTGCATCAGCAGCAGTGAGTCTGATGTTGTTTTTCTATGCAGTGTAGAGAAGAGCTGCAAGTGACTCTGAGGTATCTGGTCAAAGGTCAGAACAGAGGTTTGTAGCCAGCTGCTGATAACACTGCAAACACACACTTATCAGAGCTGCCTATCTACTTTAAATAGCTAAATACCTGTGATGTGTGGAAAGAAAAGAGTGCGTGTATCTGGATGGGATGTGACCATCTACCGTATATAAACTACTCACTGATGACGCGTCTCCACTTCCTCCCACGATCCGGACATGAAGCAGAAACATATTGAATACAAATGCTGCCATCTTGCGTATTTGGAGTCAGAGTGTGCTCAGTAGCAAAGGGGGATGAAGCTGCAGTAGCGAGCTCCCACCAACACACACTTCACGCTGTTTTTATAACATCAAAAAACTAATTAAAACCAAACATAACTAATAAACTAATCAACCAACCTTAAAGGAAAAATGTAACATTACTGTGAACTACCTAAAATGACAGAAACATCTTTGAGAATAAAATACTTGAGGTGGACTTTGCAGCCAGCCACCAGGTGGCAATCAAGACCATTCGGCTTCACTTTCAGGGAGCTGCCATGCCGTCCATCTTTAAATACAGCTTGTTGTTGTGGTGGAGGTGAGAGGATGTGGACGATATGTGTGTGTGTCACTAGTTTTAAAAGGGATGATAACCTCCTTGGCTTGGGTGTGTTTGTGTGGACGTGAGTGACTTTTGTCCACAGTAAACCCTCCACTGTTTGTCCTGTTATCATTACTGAATGATCCAGGAAGCCCCCTGATCCCATGGGCCTCTGGGTAAAAGGCTTTACTTTATTGTTTTTAGAATTATTAGAAAAAATAAATGTTGCATGTATAAGTGTGACAGAGAGCAACAAAAAAACATCACATTGCCACAGACAAAAATGTAGAAAGAAACACATTTATTTAAGATATATATTTACAACTTGTCACGGTTCATTTACAAGTGTTGGGAGTACACATGAAACAAAATCATCAGGGGTATGTAGAAGGTACAAGTATGGCACTGAGTGGTAAGAAAGAGTGAGATCAGTAAACACCAACAATCATATCAAGCTCTTTAGTGGGGAAATAAAGATATTTGACATGAGGCTGCTTTGTACATTGATCAGAAGATTTCAAACTGCAGACATATACTGTTTAACATCCTTTGTGTAGGTTCAGGAAAAGCTGTGCAACCTTCACTTAATACTAGAAAAGGCTGCTTATACTTCCATGCTCCTGTTCTGCTTAGAGAAGCTTTTAACTGTAAAAGAACACACATATATATAAATCAGGGCATAAACAGCTATAATTTTCTTTAAATAGCTCAAAACTGAACTCTTGCATATGCGACATGTCGCTGTTAAAAGTTGTGCGACTGGGCAGCAAAGACAAAATGAACTCCAGTAGTGTAGCGTTGGCCAGAGCAAATTAAAAATACTAGCTGAATCGTCACACTGTAAAACTGCGACGTGTACCGGATGCAAGACTTCAGATTCGAGCTATTTGCATTTCGGGGGAAAAAGAAATTAGCACGTTTATCCGGGTGAAACTAATATATTTTAAAGACGTGGCATCGGTACATAGATTTGCGTACTTCGCCGATGCCTGACCCGGCATTTTCGGCACTATCAGAGGCATTTCAGATGCTGGTATGGGAACACGTCTAGTTCTGTTATACTGGAGATTATAATGTGTAAAAGTCAAAGCATATAAATTGTATCTTAGTTTCCAAGTTTGCAGTTAAAAATGATGCTGGTGCGAGCGTCCGTGTGCTCTGATTTCAAGTACAACAAGATGTATTTATAAAGTATTTCTACGTTCATCAGGAGCTGCCAGCACGTCTTTTGTTTATGAGCCTTGGAATTAGCTTGTTTCCTTATTTTCCAGTGAAAACTTACAGATCAAAACAGGGGGGGGGGGATGACAACAAAAAGTACATCATCATTTAGGCAGATTTCATCAAAGAAACAAATCAATTAACAACAATTAAAAGAAATTTGAGAAAAATTAAAGAATAAACACTGATAAAAGGGATAAAGGTAAATGTGCAAGGAACGGCACAACACTTAAAATGTGCTGAAACATTTTTTTTCTGTCAGGCTGCTTTTGGACAAGATGAATCTGACAAATGTGAAGCACCATAAAGTTACAGATGCAGTTTCAAAGTTGTATTTTTTAAGGAAAGTGCCCCCTCCAGTGGCAGCTGCGTGACTAAAATAGTCAGTCGTGACATAAACTGAGTGACTGCAATGAGCATCATAACTTCATATGAAGATTAAAGTGCATAAGGCTGAGTTGTTTTTTTTAAAATTATTATTTACATGCCGCATCTTCTAATTTCTTTCAGAATATTTAAAGATTTGACGTCACTGCCAAACTCATACAAACTGCAATTTTACCTACGACATCCATGATTTCCCTTCGTATTTCTACCTCAGCCCCACGAATCTGTATATATCTCTATGATATGAGTGTCATCAACCCAAATATGCAAATACATTTTAAAGTAAACTCTCCGTAGCTTTTAAGTAAATTTCCCTAATTAAACATTCAACAAAGTGCTAACCAGCCGATTCTAGTGACAAATATATTTTTAAAATACTTTACATCAACGAAATAAAGTTAGGAGAGCCAATGTCCTACAAGTAGACAAAAGGCATGCAGTGCATTTCCAGAATCACTTCAGCTCTGTACACAACCCTAACATGCAGTGTTAAAAACCTGCAGCTGTGAGACGTATAAAACCACGAGCCTTTTATAAACGAAGTGCTACCTCAGAGAAAATGACAAATATACCTTCACATGTCCCGTCTACAAGTTCCATCATCATCACAGGCTGGTCTCCCACACTGTGTGTCGTCACACCTGCCAATACTGCATTTATACTGCATAAAGAGCTACAGCACATTTCAGAGGTGGTTCTTCATTCAAAAACAGGCCACGGATAACTCTAAAAATAACTCTAAGATTTACTATGTACATATGAAAGAGACTCGTCTTTGCTGGACACATCAACTGATTGATTTATTTCCGTTCAGTGCTGTTGTCCAAACTGCTGAGTCCTGCAGAAGAAACAAACTTTCAGTATAATGCGGCCCGCAGGGGAGGGATGGGGTCGATTAGTTTATTCTGAAATGTTAATGATGGAACAGAGTAGTACGAACCTGGTACATCCGTCTTGCCTTTGGTGCCTCTGTGGAGGTCTTAGGTGAACAAACTGCACAAAGCAAGTGGGCAGTTTTAAGAACAATCGAGAAATAAAATGCACAGATACAGAACAAGACTTGCTGACAGCTCTTTGAGGGGGTTACTAAGGTTAAAGCAACACTATGCAACTTTTTACTTTAAAAAAAAGCAGCTTTAAAATGAGTTTGATGGTTTACAGACTTGGAATAAGGAGAATGGAGCCTCCTTCATTCCCACTCCCCACCCTGGACATGATCTACTTGTTCTATGTAACATTGGTGAGAGGGAACCATCTCCTGTTCAAGAGTAATGCTGAACAGTAGATCAGTTTAAAAGACATTCAAAACCAGTGTTTATCTACAATATTCAGGGAAACTTTTATAGTATGAAGAATTCTAAACAGACTTTGGTGTATTTGATACAACTGCAGCTCTTCACCATTCAGTTGAGTTTCAGTTTGGACTGGGCCAAAAATCTTATCAAGATAAAATTTTCAAATCAGTCAATATTGATAATCATCAGAATAAATGTCACATTATTATTTATTTTTTAGTTTAAAGGCAAATTCTTGCTCCTGAGTAAAGGTTGTGGTTTTAAACTCTTCTTTGTGGTTTAGGATTATCCCTCCTCGATGTGGTTGCACAATGGACTTTACAGATATATACTGGACTTTTGTTATATTGCTACTGATGAGAATTATATTGTGATCATTATTGATATTGTTTTATCACCCAGCCCTAGTTCTAGTTCTAAAAGTGGGACTATACGCAGTCAGAGCTACGGTTAACCCATTGACACACTTTGTTTTTTCTCGACATGTAAACAACACGAGTGCTCAGACACAGAGCCAAACAGAATGAATCACCACGTGTGGCTGCAGGGGGCGCTGTTACTGGGTAAAAGTTACATAGCGTTGCTTTGAGTGGAGATTTCTTGCAAGGTGATTTAAGTAAGGACCCTAGAAAAGGCCACAACCTGAACTACATCAGTCTCAAAATCCATTTGTCCAAGTCAGTCCAAGTACATATTTCCCTGAATTGATTTAAAGAACTGTTGATACTCACCAACTCTCTCTCACGGCGTCAATGTCACTCACGAGATTCTGCGCCAAACAGATGCCGAAAATCTGAGACCAAAGAAACAAACCGACATGTCAGATTGATGAGAAGTCGACAGAGATCAGATGTCAGAGCAAACCGCTGACACTGTTCCTCACCTGCAGTAACGCGATCCCAATAAAGATGCCTGCCACCACCGTCAGGTTGTCTTGAAGCCACTTCTCAAACTGAGGGACGCAGCCTTTGATATAAATGAAAGTTCGCTGCTCAGAGTCCTGGAAGAACAAAACACACCGGTCAGACCAATAATACAGCCTGATAATCACATGCAGATGAAATGTTTGGGCTTTTACTTTTATTAATCCTTGAAAAGCTTAAAATCTTAGAATTACTGTACAGCTGACAACATTTTTATGAAGCTTTTTTTTTAAATGGTACCACATTATTCTTATTTTCATTACCTGGTTGTTAACACACACACACACACACTCCACTCGCTGTTTTCCTTCTCTGACTCATTAAAACTGCTCCACTCTGCCTTTTTTTAAAGTCGAGAAAACAAACACAGCCTTTCCCTTACATTATGCTTCTGTGGAGTACGGCCAAAGCTAATGATGCGGGGGGGGGGGAGGGGGTTTGAATTCCCATTGCATTGCTGCAGCATGAGTAATACCACAGGAGCCAGTGTACTGATGCAGGGCCAGCTGCTGTGTTTTAGGGGGAGTGGGGAGTTTTGGGGGGAACACAGTGAAAGAGGAATATTGTTCCTGGGGTGGGGAACCTAGTGACCTCATCTAGACATATAAACTTCACTGAGGTAAAATAAGCGAGAGCAGCTCACACTCCTCGTGCTGTTTTATGGCTCCACTATGGTTTCAGACAAGGGGAGGGTCTCAGGTTCTGCTAAGAGTTGTCTCACCGCTTTTGCTCGGATGTCGTATCCACACTGAGTGTTGATGACGTCCTCCTGTGAAGAGAAGTCAGTTCAAGTCAAGATATTTACAGAAATATAAAGTGAGCTTAGTGAGTTGATGCTGCCTGTATATGGACGACATGATGGCCCCTCAAAAGAGAAGCTAAAGCATCTCGATCGCCACCTGGTGGCTGGCTGCAGTATGGTCATAAATCTCACCTCCTCTATGTTAATAGTGGGACATGGACCCAACTAAAATGTCAAAGTACAGGTTACATAGTTTTTCTCACTGATGGTTTTGTTCATTGTATTAACTGTTAACTGGTTGTATGGCATTTAATGAAAGTAAAAAAAATATAGAAAAATTCCAGCCTCAGCTTTGTCTTATCAACTCGCTTTATAATTTGCCTGTGACGTCATGTGCTGCATACATAAGCAGCACATGAACATAAACTGCATACAGCAACAAGTGACATGAAATCATAATTAAAATATACATTAGAACAAAACACTGATTTGTTATAATAAAACTTGGCCTAAAGATGCTCTGGTGTGTCTAATGTTTGACACATGCAGAAGTCAGTGTTCACTGGGTGTGTTAACATCCGGGAACATGGTGTTATCTTCATTTCCTGTTGGTGCAAATCATCATGAGGTGTTTCTCTGAAAGAGGGTGACCTCGCTGGAACGGCACGTCCTTATGTCAGCAGATGAAAACAGACTTTTGTGGTAAATGTTCTGCTGCTGTCACTGCTTTTCACAGTGGACAGCAGTTTTCTGCCAAAAAAAGTGCCACGATTTAAGTGAACTCCTCCCAGCCGCTTTGCTGCGCTGGCAGAGTCAGAGAGGTCTAAACACTGAGGCCTGGACATCCTGTTGGAAGTCAGCCATGACAGCCGACAACGTCAGTCAGGCTGCTGGAGGACGCTGATAACCAGGCTATCTGTCACAGGGAGGACCTTCACAATATCCCCTCCAACTGCAGACAGGGTAAACCTTTCAACATGTTAAACAGAGACCTACAGAGATTAAATTCTACCTAAGAGAAACAAGAACACCGAATTACACCCATGGCTTTTTAGTGTTTTACCATAAAAGGGTATTAACTGGTTGTGAATTAGAGAGACTTCCAGTTAAATCTTTTATTGTTGAAGGCCTGGTCTTAGTCTCATGAATCCATTAATACTAGTGTAGTACAAGTACTACAGACGAGATTACTGTAAACTTTCTAATGACCACTGCATCTCTCTAAACATCTGTTATGTATTCCCTCAAACACATAAACATCCAAGATGTGGCCCTCTCTCTCTCTCTCTCTCTCTCTCTCTCTCTCTCCCTCTCTCTCTCTCCCTCTCTCTCCCTCCCTCTCCCTCTCTCCCTCTCACTCTCCCTCTCTCCCTCTCTCCCCCTCTCCCCCTCTCCCCTGGTGTTCCTCTGTCTCTCGTCTCTTTTCTCTCATGTTCTCTGGTGCTGGACCATCGTCCATCCAGAGACCTCTCTCCCTCTCCTGGCTTTCAGTGCCTCATTCCAGATGTTTTGGATCTGGATCTTCATCCTCCAGGATCAGCCTCCTCCTTATCTCTCTCTGTCCCCCTCTTAGTGTTTGTTTCCTTCTCCTAGACGTATGAATGCTCTTGTATAGCTGCTTTCAGACATGCACTGGACTCTGCAGATCCTCCGTAGTTTCTCTGAGTATTTGTCCGAGTGAGCCGCTCTTTCTCCACCTGGCCTCCTAGTATAGAGTCCGTTTTTGATGAGGGTCTGAGCACAGATTGTGTCATAATGCAGCACAGATTGTAAAGCCCATTGAGACAAATTTGTGATCTTAATAACTTTAGCTTGAGTTGTGTTTTTTGGTGACACATACCGCTGGATCTTTGGTGCAGCAAGAAAAGGGCACTCCACATTTCTCTCGACTCGGGTTCGAATCAGTGCAGTTGAAGTATATGTTCAAATTCCAGTCATCGGCTCCAAACGCTCCACAACACTCCCACTGCGAGTTTAAACAGACAAAAAAAACCTCATGTATATGATTCTCACAAGGTTAAAACAACACCGAGGTGAAATCAATACTCAGGATGAGGAAAGATCGTGCTCACATATTCCTGGGTGAAGTCTATCAGGTTCTGCAGGTCAATGTCGTCCCTGTACGCGCGTATGTTGTTGTTAATGAAAAAGTTGAGCTGGTCCTTGATCCAGTCTTTGAAGACAAAGGCCAGGACTCCTGCAGTCAGCTCCAGGAAGAAGATGATACCCAGGAACACGGAGAACTGAAAATACACAAACATTCACAGCTCTCTGAATTCCACTAATAATATTATGACACCAATGGAGGACTTAACCCCCTCTGACGAAGGCTTGAGGGAACGTACAAACTTGAGGAGGAAAGAGTTTTCCCGCAGCGCCCCGATGCAACCGGCAAATCCCAGGATGAACATCACGCCACCCACCACGAGGAAGAGCCACACGGGGTCGAAACCCCCCAGATCCGTGATGGACGAGATGTTGGAGAGAACGCCCTGGTGAGGAAGTAAAAGAGTGAATGGACAGAAGGGTCACGTCATTGAAAGAGAAATAGTTAGAAATCCGATTTAAATCCATTCTTGTTAGCGAAGGTAAATCTAAGCTTCCATGCTTATAAACCCTTAAACTAGAATCAATCTGAAACTACTATCACATCTGTACAGTTAATATGTAAAAGGAACCAGCAGCATGTTAGCTTAGCTTAGCACAAATACCAGAAATGGGGATAAACATCTAGCCTGGATCTGTCCAGATTTAACTAAATCCTCTCTAAAGGTCTTAAATTCATACACAGTAGCTTGTTTGTTTAATCCACATTAAAACAAAGTGTTAAACTAGTAGCTTCCTGGTTAGCTCCTGGCTAAGAGAGGCCCCAGCACATAGCACCTTCCATTGCACTTCAGTTTGTGTTTGGATTAAACAAACAGAAACATGTTGTGTTGATAAGTGAGCTCTAAAAGTGCAGATAGGTGGATTGTGTTACCTTTGGACAGAGCCAAGTTTGGTGTTTGTGCTACGTTAAGTCAAGCTAAGCAATGTTTATCTTCTTATCTAACTCTTGGCACGAATGCATGTTAGCTGAACTAAAGTAATGAAATGTAAAATATTCTCTGTTCCAGCTTTTCACGAGTGAGGATTTTGGCTTTTTTTTTGTTTCATGTGAGAGTAAATTGAATCTCTTTGGATTCTGGATTCATTCAAAACAAGATATTTCAAAACTTCCTCTCTGGCTTTAAGAAATTGTGGTTGTCATTTTTTTACTATCTTTGGAAATTGTACTTAGTTGCAGTCATGTGTTGAGCATTAATCGTAAAATATTCGAAATCTTTAAAAGTAGAGCCGGACTGTTTTTTGGGAGCTGATTCCAATATTAGGGCATAAAATATTCCCATACCAATTAGCAGGTATACAGAAAATTTGGCCAGATGTCGTTATCAAACCCTTCTGACAAAGATTGAGGGTTTATACATTTTAAAGTTTAAATGATAACACACACAACCAAAATATATAGAAATGTATGAAAATATATATAATATATAGAAACATATTATAAAATACATTATTTGACTTTTGTTACATAAAATATAAATGCAAATTCTTTCTGCATTTTTCATTCTGTTGAATGAAAGTTTTCATTGGTGCGTATCCAGAAAAATAAACTCTTATACCAGCGTGTCTGTGAATGGCTCAGCTCGGCCAACTCTGATTGGCCAACTGATAAATCAGACGGGCTCTTTTTGGAAAGTCTTCAGTGAAATCCAAGACTTTCCCTGGACTGTGTGTCCTCTTGTTACAAAACCACTACTGAGGCTACACAATGAATGAATCTGTGAAATGCATCAGATCCATTCAGAGCCTATTGTTCACAGGGTTGTCCCACCGGAAATCATGACATTCCTTTCTGATTCAGCCACTGCTTCCATTCTGTGCAGACAAACGGGTGTAACGACCAGTGGTGAAGGTAAATGATACCACTTAGTTCATGGATTTAAGTATTTGCACATGTCTTTGAGTGAAGAGATTCACAGTGTTCTTAAAACTCACCTTCTCGCTCCATGCCCACAAGCCAATGCCCAGAAACGCCACTCCAAGGAACTGACGGAGAGCAAGAAGAGAGAGAGAGAGAGCGGGATTATTTTTCTGTGACTGCAACATGTAGTGATCACACAGAAGCACGGACACAGAGGAACCACAGAGAGAGTTTCCTGGCTCGGGTCCATTACTAAATATTTCTCAGCTCGGTCTGCAGCCAGCTGGAGACTCCCACATTAGAAAGCATCTTTAAAACGGCCCGAGCGGATTAGTACAAGTTTCCACCTACAGTGGAAGAGTTCAAATCCACAACTCAAGTCAGGATTCAGGGCATTTCGCTGTAAATCACATTATCTCAAGGCAACAGAACAAATTGAGCACAACAGGTGAACTGAAGAACAATTAGCTGATCATAAATTTGTCATTTATGACTTTATTTTAGTCACGTATTTAACACACATTTTGCTGGTGTTTGCTACTTATCTTTGTTTTACATCACATCATTCATTTTTTTTATCTTACTCTTGTTTAACAATTTGCTCACACTTTATAAGTTAAACGGAATTGATAGAATACTCATTATCAAAATAATGTAGTGGGCTATTTTCAGCCATAATCAGCCCTTATCTATATTAGTGCTGTAACATAAACCTGGTTACGGTCATGTAACGTGTATCGTGTATCGTGTATCGTGTATTGTTTATTGTTTAACGTGTATCGTGTATCGTGTATTGTTTATTGTTTAACGTGTATCGTGTATCGTGTATCGTGAGTTGCCCTGATATCCAGTCTGAATCGTTAATGAACTACATTACTTGAGCCATTATGTCTGACACCACTTCTGTTCCTCAGTATATTACAGAAGAAGCCAGTCTGGTTAAAAATGGGCCTTCCAGAAATTCCTCATAAGGTCAATGGTGTTTTCCAAACCACAGGAGGTTTGTTTTCTCTTTCTTTTTTTCCACTCAGGATGATCATGACTGCTCTGCCTCTGCTGCCTCCACCCAAACACCAGTGACACCCTGAAATGTCCTCACACGAACAGATGATGTTATCTCACTTCCAGAGGAAACCACGCAGCCCTTCATCAGAGCTTCAGCGAAACCCTGATGCTGCTGACAACACAAACAACACGGTGCGGGGGGGAAAAAACAACAAAGGCAGCTGATACACGGAGCAAGTGCACATCAGGAGCAGGGGAGGAAAACATCCGTGATCACACAGCAGGGAAAAAATAAAAATAAAAAACACCCAGTGATGACAGGGGATTAGAAATCAAAGCTGCTGCAGATGGAGAACAAAAAGCTGTCATTTCAGAAAGAGGAGCTGAGGATTCACGTGCAGGCCGGACTCACCCAGAATATGATGTTGAATCCGAAGATGAAATACTTGATGCAGCAGCTCACCTCCTGAGCCTTGAAATGCTTCCCTGACATCATCTGGACGCCTTTCTATTGTGATCGTCCAACCTCAGGGGGAAATGAATCGCATCGATGATCCTCTGAGCGTCTGGCCGCCTTTTCTCCTCCTGGAAGAAACACCCTCTTTATTTCTAAAGGGCTCGACAGAAAGCGAACAGCAGCAGCGGCAGCGGCTCCGCTCCGTCTCAGCGTCTGACAACAAACATCATCTTCTTCATCTTCCTCATCGTGAATCTCCCGCTGATGAAGAGGCAGCGCGGCCCGAGCTCCTCCGAGGATGCACCAGCTGATCCCAGCTCTGCTCTCCAGCGGTAAAACCGTGCGATAAATCCCCCCGAAGTCAAACCGAGCCAAGCCGAAGGTCTCCTCTCCCGCATCTGAGCCATAATACAGACATGGCTGTTCTTTGATCGACGCGTGCGGGGGAGCCAATCGGGGGTCTCCGGTGGTCAGCGGAGGCGGGACTTCCTCCAGCACAGCGACCGCAAATAATCTGGAAATAAAACACGTTATGATACATAATTAATTAGACTATAATTTATTCATAGAGCACTAATTAATTAAGCTGATATGAGAAAAAAATGAATATTGAATTATAACGTTATTATACCTGTTAAACAATGAAGTAATAGCGTGTGTAATAGCCCATATTTATTATGTATTCCATATATTGCATACATAATGAATGCAATATATAAAATACAATATTAAATATTTGTTTTATATAATATCTATTAGATTATGAAAAAAGAATAGACTAAAACTGTAAAATAAAATGGAGTTTATTTCTGCAGAACTAAATAACATTTCTTGTGAATAATGAGCTGAACTTCTATATTTGTATTCATTAATTTGAGTATTACTTATGTAATTCATTTCTTAATCTTTCCCAATCTGGTCTAAAACTGTCTATTCTCTGTTCATATTTTAGTATTTAAATAACATATTCTTACTTCTGTAATTTATTTTCAATGAGCCTCAGGGGAAATATAAATAAGGAAGTGATTTAATGTTCACGTCTGCTTTTATATTCCTCACTGCGTCCACAGTCAAACTAAACATTGGATTATATCATGGGTATATATTTTTATTGATTAATTTAAGCATGATTATATATTTTAGTAGTTTGATAACATCGCCTTTTAACTTATAAATAGTAATATAAATAAAGAAGTGATTTAATGTGTATTCTGCTTTTATATTAATCACTGGTGTCAATGTGTATATGTAAGTTGGTTTGTGGGATTCCAGAGACAGTCTGCTGTGTAGCGCAGTGTTCACATACTCTTATTGTTCATTGTGTTTGTGGTTCTCAGTGCAAAGGGCTGTCAGTGAAAAGACTTTGCGCCCTAGTGGCAAAAACTGTCAGCTGCACCCTAGTGTGTCCGTCCATATCAATTCATGCAAATACATAAAGCTATAAAATTCATTGTAAATATTATTGAAGCATGCAATATAATTATTTTGATATTGGGTTGGTTTTGTAAAGAAAACACCATTAGTCAGTTTGAGTATATAAGTTTATTGCATAAAATAAAATAATACCTAATGTTCTAGTCTATTACAAATACTTGTTTATAAAACAGGATAAATTATGAAAATAAATAGTTTACAGTTTGTCTGTACTGTCAATGCAAGCAGGAAAAAAAAAGAGATTACACACAAGTCCATAAAAAAAGACGACTCGTTGTTAGGTGCTCATGATCATACCTCATGCCAAGACAAACATCACAATGCAGTGGGCACCATTAAACAGACACCTCGGATCACCCCAAGTCTTTTCTAACTTAATTCTCAACTTGTTTATATTAGCATACAGACAAAAACACCAACAAGGACTATTCTCAGGTACCACAACTACTTAGTTCACATTGTCAATATTGTCCAAAAAGATACAAAATAAAAAAAAGAAACACTGTTACAATGTTTGACAATACAAAAGGTAGCAATAGTACAATATTAAAATAATTCACCATTTAGGCCGGTGCTTTGATTTTGGCTGCACTTCACTTACAAAAATATAAGTTGCTTTGGACGAAATACTTGTTTTTTAAAAAAAAAAGTCACTTGAGAAAAAAAGGAAAATGGTAGTTTTCTTTGTAAAGTGTAATAATAACCCTTCATGTAAGGACAAATTATTTTAGTGGTCTGGACTCCCAGAAGCCTCAGCAGGGCGACAGGAGTGAAACAATATTAGTTGAACAGCTTGAGGCAGTTTTTAAGAACAACACGTACAACAATGGTTTGAGGTGAAGTGAGCCTGGTTTTGCTTTGAATCATCCAAACATATTTCCCTTTATAACTCTACATAAAGACTCTATTCACTTTTTAATCCAAGGGCAATGTTAGAGTTTTAGGGTCAGAGGTAATAAAAGCTTAACTTTATTATTTGACCTGCAATAAGCTACATGTACTACTTAATGATAATACCTTTATTTATAGAGCACTTTTTAAAATCTAAGTTACAAAGTGCTTTACAAATAAAGTGCTTTAATGTGACCAATACACTGTATTTCCCCTTGTAGATGAAACAGTTTACGGCACATCACAAACCTTCACTTGCCAGTAATCCATTATCCCGATTGATTAAGGCTTTTTTGCACAATTTCATAGTTTCAATGACATTTAGCAAAATGTCTCAAAACACTGAGCCTGGAACCCTGAAGAGCAGTGGAAGAGGTGAGATGTCTGGGTGAAAAAAAAATCCACATTCACATCTGTACATTAGCAAGTTAATCTTTGAGTAAATATCTGTAATGACCATGTTCTTTAATGCAACTTACCCAGAGGCTTTGAAAACCATTTTTCATCTTGTGCAAAATAAGAAATGTTTTAACTTGATTTGTCAATTCTTTTTTTAATACATTCTGATTTCACATTCTGGTTCTTTTAGATTTTGGCCAATATCAATGGGTACCTATTGATTGAGTACTACATCAACAATATGATTTTCATAGGAAAATAATTAGATATTACATTGTTAATAAAATATATATACAGGAATATATTAAACATTTGTCATATACTATTGCAAACAATCACTGTGGCATGCTGGAAGAAAAACACACCCAGACTAGAGAGAAGCCTTTTGTGTTTCTGAGTTTTTCCATGAAAATGCCAGACGACACAAAGGGCAGGTTCAACAGCATGAAGCCATTATGTATTAGAAATACACATGCCTTTGTGTGAATAACCTTCTCATAACACTTCTGTAACATCTTGAGAACTAGCCTGTTGACGCTTTGAGTTTTAATGCATTATGCATTTATCACAGTTACTGAATCCAGTGTTACATTGTTTGTGATTATGGTTCCCTAATGGCCTGACTGCACCTATGAGATGCTATATTTATGTTCATAAAGGCAAAATAACACTTTATAAAGAGGTTTTGTGAGTTACTATAAAAATGTACAAAATGTCTCCTGCAGAGCCTGAGAATGCATGTCGAACACTGTAAAGGTTTCTTGGCTTGGATATTGTGTTGTGTAGAAAGTGACTGTGTGTCATGTTGGACTCATTAGCTGCTTTCAGACATGCACTGAACTCCGGGTAATCGCCGGCCATTCTCCAGAGAGAGAGTATGTGAGAACGCCAATGTCTGAGAGGACTTTGGACTTGCTCTCTGCTCAGCCCCCTGGTAAAAAGTCTAGAGAATGTGCAAATGAGCCGATGTGAGAGCACAGCGAGTACAGAACAGTGACGTTTCTAACACCCGACAGATGCCAAAATTAAAAAACAAAAAGAATACAAAATATCTCAGGATGAAAAATTGGCGCCACACACACATAGAAGACGCCGACAGAGATGTCAAGAGAGCTTTTGGCGAAAAGAGTCGACGTCAGTGTCGATGTGGTGCAAACAAAAAATGTGTGATCTCTGCAGCGGAGTTAATATGTTACGTCTTTCTGTTGTTGTTGTGAATCGTTGTGAAAGGAACCATCTGGAGAAAGTCCGGAACCAATTGTGCGGACATCCTCCGGAGTTCATGTCTGAAAACAGCTATTTTGTGACACCTGTTGCTCTTTGAGTTGCATAAACACTGCTGTGTAATGAAGACCGGACCAGGGAAGGAACCAGGAAAAGATGAATCCCCTCAGTTGGCCCACATGTGAATCACCTACATCATCCAGTCACCAGAGCACCGGTGGATGTCAGCCGACTCACGACCGCGGTGGATGTATCGCGTCGCCTTGCTGTTTTGAAGACATCCTGGTGAGAAGTGTGGGAGCACAACCCGCTGAGCTGCAGACTCACTTTATGTCACCTTGACGGCAGCCTTCCTGTGGACAGAGAGCAGGGAGACGTAGGGCACGCCGATGAAGGCCCACTTCTCGTTGGGCCAGAACATGATGACGGGGCCTCGCTCTGGGGCCTCGGTCGCGACGTCAAAGTAGGCGAAGCAAACGCAACCCAAGTAAGAGGCCAGACAGATGAGGATGTGCCTGTAAGAGCAAGAGGAGTCAGAATGAACCAGACTGTGTGAGAAATGATTTGCTAAATATATCTGTGTCTGCAGGTGTAAGATGTACAGTGTTAATCTACTTCTCATCAGGTTATTTTAGTCTGTGTTTTGTCCCTTTGTTAAACCCTGAGGACTCACCTCTCTTCCTCTAAATTACATATTCATCTCCCAATTAATTCCCTCCACTCATGAAACACACAAACTACGACCACTACTACGCTACTGTACACTACACAATGGTGTAATCAGCCCTTATCCAGGGTTAGGATACACAACTCTGAAGATAAATGAAAATAAATGTGTCACAGGTAGACTGCAGTTCAGAGGTGGAAATAGTCAGGCCTGACATTGACTGCTTAATTCCTTCATTTCGCTATGTCTTTTAAAAAATTAATTATTATTATTCAGCTTTTCTATTTCAAGTAAATGAAATTTCTAAAATGTAATTAAAATGTATATTAATTTCCCTTTGATGGTCACAAGAGTGCATTCATTGTCAGTAAACAATCATAACCCTGGTGATGTCCCATAAAGTGCTGAGTTGGCTATGAGCTCACCAAGCACAGTGTAAGTAGGGGAAGTTGACAGATGACCACATTTCACAGAAGATCCTGTCACTGATCCAGCAGAGCAGAGCCAGCATCCACCACATCCCTGAGATCAAGCCCAGCTTGAACACACGAGGGTTTTCACACCTGCAGTGACCGAGGAGAGAACACTGAGAACACTGTACAAGTCTAAAAACACACACACACACACACACACACACACACACACACACACACACACACACACACACACACACACACACACACACACACACACACACACACACACACACACACACACACACACACACACACAGCATTATTATATCATCAAAAAGCACCATCAGCACAAACAGATGTGATTAATCTTGTGGATACAGACCTTTAAAAACGTATATAACTTTATAAACAGCAATTAAAATAGAAGTAAATGCTGAACTACCTTTAGTAGCTAAATTGCTAAATATACGTAAAATATACAATTTATACCTCTAACCTATAACAATAATAATAACTATTATTATCAGTGTTATCTTTTGAGAATTTAAAATATAATGAAATAAAAATTGAGATACAATAAATGTTATGTTTTAAATTGTTGTTGCGTCTGGAGCCTTCCCAACATATTCATATAGGGTGGGGATGATCTCTTTCAGAAAACACCTTCTATTCACTTCTGATGAAGGGATAAATGTGTTTACTGACTGTGTTGACCACTGTACGTGGAGGGAGCTTTTATTATTTTCACCTGAGCTGTCCATACCAGTGTGTTAGGTTGTAGATGTAGCACATTTATCTTTAGATGACATTATCGACGATTTGTGAGTGACAAGTATTTGTGTCGACATCCAAAATATCTCCAAGTGGACGCCGCTCTGACCTGGAGATACATGAGCTAATCCTGGGTGCTGCTGATAAACTATTCTTAGTCCTGTCCTCCTTACACACGGGGCACAGCTGAGACAAATGCCGAGTGCCAAAACAAAGACAGGGACTAAACTGAGTGATGATGCAGCAGAGGAATAGTCACAGTGACGCAGTTTGTCCCCTCAAGACACAGCATTTGATGAAGTCATAGCATTTCAGCAGCCTTTAATTTGGGTCACCATTGTTTCAAGTGGAAAGGAATGTAGAGACGGCACAAACTCTTTCCAGAAAGCACTTACAGCACAATAAGATTCAGACAAACAAGAATAATCGTCACTCAGCTGCACAAGCCGGGGAAATCTTAAAGTATGACAGCTTCAAGCAAAGGTTTTTAAGTCCGACTCTGTGGACCTCCTCTCAGACAAAGCTTGGAAAAAGACAAACAAAGCTGAGGAGAACTGCAGCGTTGGTTGGTAATTCTGAGTCTGTCACTACGAGCAAAGAGATATCATTGTGAATCCCACACAAGCCGGGCTGATCCCGGCATATGTGAATGGAAGCAAAAATATATCTTATCAAAAGTGGTCCTCTTTGTTGTGTTTTATCCACCTCAGCTCTGCATGTGAGTACAGCTGCGTCTCGGGGAGACTGTGAGCATCTCACTGCATGAGACTGAAGACTGTGTAAATGTGTAAACTGATTCCAGTGCATCCAGCTGGAAAACACGTCGACTATGTGATACTACTGATAAAAAAAGATTTGATCCTCAGCGGCCTGGAGGTGAAGCCTGCCTTTCCATCTAGAGGAGCTCACTGGGCTCACAGACAACTGGCTAACTACAAGCAGCTGCCACAGAACTTTATTAAACCTACATCACACAAGTGGAAGGGAATCAATGTCACAGACTGCTGTAACTCAACTCTAGCCAATGATGGCCATGTAGACTGCTAGCACAGGGCTTGTTCTTTTTTACGAACAACAGAGGCCCTGTCTTGGACATGCTTCAGTTAAATGTACAGAACAGTTAATGTGCAAAATGTCCTGCTTGAATCTTCGTTTAAAAAAAAGGGGGTTGTGGCTTTAATGAATGTGTGTTTTATAACTCATTACTTTTTAAATATTGATGCTACATATTTGACATTTTAAAGAATCCTTCAACAAAGTTAGACTCTAAAATGGTTTGTCTAGAGTTACATATTTGCTAAGTTATCATTTGGTGAAAATTGTGGTTAAAAATTGTTGATATCTTCACACCGAACCACATCAGATGTTTAAAATGTACATGTCATCGTCGGCTACTTTCTTGGCACGTGTGTATATCTGAAGCATAAGATAAATCATTTCACATCTATATTGTAAGGGCATATTGCCAATGTATGACAAAAGTCTACCTTAAAAGGCCTGGAAAGAGTGGTGAGCTATAGGAGCAGATACATGAGGAAAAGATGGCTACGTAAACTGAAGAAAACAAAAGTCATTGCAAGAGCAAAACACGCAAACCCTTGAAAACCCAGTTGGATCCCTTAATAAAAACTGTTTGGTTCAATGTACCTCACATTTGTGCATTTACTGTCTAAAACATGCTGCTACTAGTGCTATGCTAGGCTAGTAAATGTGCTATAATGGTCTTCCTCTTCTTACATGGTCTCACTTAAAGTCGAGTCAAGTCAGTCAATGAACCAAACAGTTCCTTACATAACTGGTCCGGAGAGGGAGCAGAAAAATGGGTGTCATGGCTCCTCAACAGCAACAGGAAGTGCAAAAAATAGATGATGTCTTCCCAGAGGGAAATAAACTATTGAGTCGTTATCAATATAGTTATATTCTACGTCAAGTGTTGGAGGTGTTCTATGGTCACATGGGAGCGAGACCTGGCTTAGCGTCAGGTATAAAGTGCGCTGACCTCATTTACTGACTTTCCATATACACAGTGAACTGGTTCAGCCAACACCTCTTCCTGCCGACAGAACCATCTCCTCACGGCTGCATATCTGGGATACTGAGACGATTTCAGCTCAAACATAAGCATGTGAGATAAGAACCATGACACAAAACCGGGACTTCTCCTCGGACACAGTGTTAGTGAGGGAATGTGATGGAGAGTTTGACCAGTAGAGGTGAAGATAAGTAAAGGAAAGGTCCGCCTGCCTGCAAGTCTGCCTGTCTGCCTGTGAGTCTGCCTGTCTGTCTGCCTGCATGTCTGCCTGCCTGTCTACGAGTCCGCCTGCCTGTCCGTCTTTGGGTGGAGATCTTCTAAGATGCTTCCCTCACTCTGGGGAACGGACAGGAAGAAGCTCCATAAGATCCGTGTCTCAAAGAAACTAAAGACGCAGCGGCTCTTTACTGGCAAATTTAAATGTTATGTCAGAAAGTGAAGTGATACCTTGTGATGGTGAAATAAAAAATGCAGATGAGAAGCTATTGGAAAACTTTTACAGTGTAATTATAGCTATTTAAAACTTAAGTTACATAGTTGTGGTAACCATTTACGCTAACGTCACTCACCAAACTGCTGTAACAAGCCACATTCTCTAAGACTTTTTTATATATATTTTTTTTTGGCCTTAATTTTTGTAATGTGCAAAATGTGCATCTTAAACACTAGGCCATCAGATGCCTATTTTAAGTTTCAACTTAAGTTAAAATGTTGTCTTTTCAAAGTTAATTATTGCCCGACTGCTTATGATTCTTGTGTCATCTGAAATCTTTTTAATAATGTCCCTATGTTCGAAAACCTAAATAAGAAACTAGATGAATACATATTGTTGATACAGATAGAAAAAAATGGTCAAAACTACAAAAACAAGACTCAAAGTTGTATTAAACTGAAGTCACCTTTTAAACACTAACAAAATACAGAATCTTTGTTTTTTAATAGTAGACTTGAGCATATTAATAGGTGGTATGAATATAAATTATATTTTAAATGATAGCATTTATATTTGCCAGTATGTACACATGAAGACATTTGTAAATATGAATGGATACATATGTAAGTGAAATTATACAAGATTATAAATAGAGCATTTTTAATTTGGTTGTACTTTGAGGTTATTTCTTTTTCAGCTTTTTAGGAGCCATGCAAAACAGCAGAGGGTTAAATTATGAATGGAATGCAATAGTTATTTCATTGGCTGCTAGAAAATATTCTAGAGATATCTTTTCAGATATTTCATCTTAACTGACAGGAGAACAAGCGTGAAATGGGGAAGGACACACAGGAGGTCAGAGCTGAACCCACGGCAGCTTCAGGAAAACCCAAGGTCTTGCATGCCAATCTAAAAATAAACTTTGCTGTCATGTTTGCAAAACTTTTTTCAGACATAAACACTTGGTTTTGTTTCATATTTTTCCTTTATGAATAACTCATCTATTACAGCAGAGCATTGCCTGGTTTAATTGCTTCAACACTTGGATATCCGAAACACAAGTTGTTTTTGTCCAGCTGGAAGTACCTTGAACAGAGGCCAACAGTAAGAGAAAAAGCGAACAGAAACAGAATAGTCTGTCCGCTCTGATGGCAAACGTCCATCAGCCAGGGCCACAGGAATTCTCTCCCACTTAGCAGAACAAAAACATCAATTGCCAAGTGGCACCGGCAGCGAAGTCAAGAGTCACTAACAGGTCGAACAATGGATGACTTCAGGTTAGAAGACTGGCAGTGGTGAGTAAGGGTTGTGGGAAACGGAAACAACAGAGCATGGCTGCGCATATTGGACACACACGCTCACAAACACAATGATAGGCAGGAATGTCTTGTGTGTTTTCAGTCACATTCCTTCACATCACACAGCCCTATAATTAGCTTGGAACAGAGGACATGTCATTAGGCCATGTCAGTACAAAAGGCCCAAAATGACCGTTAATATTCTGTAGACACCGTTACGTGTTGACACTTGTTAGAGTGACAAATACATCAACAGCAGCAGATGTTTGTGGTGAAGAGTAACTTGCTGCTGTTGGGCTTTAAATGTAAACTCTAGTTTTAACTGTATATGCACATCAACACGTCACCAAATCAAATAGGGTTTCACCCTTACATAGAATTTAGTTGTAATATAACTTTTGTGTCGGGAACTGAACTGACTGAACTATTATTAGCTTGATAAATATGACCTGCTCACAATGAGGAGTGCAGGTAATACGTCTGTGTCATAATGGAGAACACTGGAGGATCTGAAATGTATTTTTTTAAATAACCAACTATATTTGAATAAAAAACTGTATAACAATAGTTACATCAGCATAATCTGAAGTTTCCCACTCATTCTAAAGTGCATGAATAATACTGCTGCTTAAACACATATATTTCTCCATGTATGTAGATATAAGTGAAACAAAGCCTAACATTTATGATGGAATCTCAGATGTTCAGGTAACTGATACTTATTACATTATGTGTGAATCTATTTACTCAGATGCTACTTTGAAACTAGTTAGTAGTTACTCGACAAACTTTACACTCTGGAAAGTTTGTAACCATAAAGTTATAAAAACGTTAAAAATCATTAAAGTCATTATGAACCATGTAAAATTAAAGATGATGACCATCCGGCTCTGTTGTATGGTGTCCCTGATCAGGATTAAACCCTCACCATCTCAAACCTTCTTCTGCTGTTTGAAACATTTTCACCAACATTGGCTCCATCCCTATGGGACCCTTGAAGGATAAGTGTTATATTTGATGGAGGTTTTTTCACCAACCTTCTCAGCTCAGTGATGAGCAGTGCAGTGCAGGGGATGCCCAGTGTCATGAGTGACACCGAGTTGATGACAGGTTTGACAAAGGCCAACCCCGTGGTGATCCCTGACAAGATGCCGATGACCACCTTGAACCTTGACCTAGATGGAGAAGCAAAATAAATCTGAATCTGCAGCAATGTTGCGCTTCTATCAACATTGATATGGAGAACATTGTGAAACAGAAGGAATGTGGACTCAAAAAGCACTTTGACACACTCATCCAGATAATAGACGAGAACCACTGCAGCTACAAAAGGCTGTGGAACATTTCAGTGACGGCCTGAAGTGAAAGAGCAGACATGGGCGCGACAATGGAAAGAGAAGTAAAGACATGTGATGCAGCTTTTTCTGGTGTCAGCTATCTTAGACAGGCCTATTATTAAACAGCAGAGTCACAGCAGTGGACACATCATATGACACAGTGGAGGCCAACAGGGAGCTCCTGCAGATCAACCTGCTCAACCCAATCACAGTGGATCTCCTCAAACTGATATTAAAAGTGACACCGAATTGAGGGGAAAATGTGGAAAAACCTGACGTGAACTCAAATTTTACTGCATCAGAGTTCTAAGCTAAATTTTCCAGTCGTCATCTGAATTAACTTTAAATCTGTGTAAATCAGCTGCTGTTGGGATAAGTTTGAGAGTAAATGTGCACACATATAGCACATTAGCACACATAGTTTGAAACCGTGGCAATGCATTGGTGCAGACAGACATTGTCCTGGAATTTACCCTCCTCTGATAACACGTTTACACACTTAAATGCTAGTGTCAAGCTTTTTAAAGATGGTTATTTTGAGGCAAGATCATACGACTCGACATACCGATCCCTCCTGAACATCCGAGGCAGGTATCTCTTGGGGAACCACATGCCAATGGCGCACATGAGCACCCATAAGATGGCCAGCTCATCCAGCATCTGGCCCAGGAAGCTGAGGGTGGCGTGAAAATATGTCGATCCAATACCTGGGGGAAAGAGACGCAGAAACAAACAAGCGTTAATCAGAAAAATGACAGTTGTTCAGTGTGTTAATGAGCCTTGATAAATGAGATTTAACAACATCCTTGGAAAAGGTAACCGAAAAACATCCATGACTGTTTATAACCCTGTGTATTTTTACCCAAAGTGCAGCTGAAATGTTCCTAATTCCACTTATCAAATGGGAAAGCAACCAAACCAGTGGAAATTTTATAAATGTCATCTGTAAACAAAAGTAGATCAACAGAGTACAGCCTTAAAACAACGTACATCAGGGAGATTAAATGTTTCAGAAAGAAAACTGAGTTCAGGGGCAACGGGTCATCCTCTGAACAAAAGCAGCTCAGAGAGCGAATACTGAGAAATGTCTGCTGTTTAAAACTAAGAGACACAAAGTAAACAACTAATCTCAACCAGTCACTTGGACCTTAGCATTAGTATAACTGTGAAAAATGCTGTGGAGGGACAGAGACGTCATTGCCTCTCTCTTATCACTGTCCAACAGTCGTCTTACTATCAGCACTATCTGCTTTCATAACAGGCTCCGCTGCAGCAGAGTCGAACATTTCAACTTCTGATCCCAGACAGAACTATATAGAAAACTGTCATGGAAGAACTGAAACAAGTATTTGCTATAACTTTGTGTTACTTAAATGACAACAATCATTTGCTCTGACTTCTCGCATGTAAACATGTTTATGTAAAAAAAAAAATGTCTTTGTCCTCCCAAGCTATATAGATTTTTGATGGCAGATATATGGGAGTAAAAAAAGATATATATATATTGAGCAATATTTATATTAAAATTATGCAATAATTCCTAAGAAGTCGTTACCAAATCCGATAATAATAATCATTATTAAATTAAATAATCATTATTTTCAGCCTTTCAACATGTGTGGGCATGTACAGGTTTACTTGTGTTAAAGTATGGTTGGATCCTGTATCAGCCTGAGATTACACTGCTTTATTCCCCTGGCACTGTTTGGAAAACACTCAGTCAGCAAAGATAACCTGACACACGTCCCCATGCTCCTGAGACGTGACCTCAGTGGATGTTGGGGGGGGGGAACTCAGCCGCAGTTGAATAGAATTTGCATAACGGACTCATCCACGAGTACTGATGGAAAATAGTGTATCTACTCTCAAACATTTTATAAATGTGCACACACAAGCTTAATGTAAAAGGTACAAATCCCAGTTTGAGAGTACATTGACTCTTTTCTGATCCGCAGTTTAAGTGTCTGTGGCTTACTCAGTTAAATGCTAATCCTTTTCAACTGCTCCTGAGAGCTGACCTTGGTGGATGTTGGCAAAATACTGAGCGGCAGCTGAACAGAATTTGCATGCTGACTTGGTCGCAAGCACTTGATCTTTGGCTGAGATGTCAAATAGTGTATTTACTCTCCAACCAGTCTTTGTAACTCTATGTTGCGTGGTCCCACACGTCTCCTTTCAAATCCTGTTTAACATCTACGCCCAAGATCAGCGATCACACTGAGAAGGAATAAAACAGGTTCAGGTTTGTTCATTTGTTGACGTCCATTTGAAATCGTACTTATCTTGTTGCATACCACAAATATTTACATACAGTACGTGGCTCAGGTCTTCAGCGCTGCAAACTTTTTGTTTAGAGTATAAGGGCTGTTTAAACTTCTCGTTAAAGTTAGTTTATATATGACTACATAGTCTGCAGCCAAAACACCTATATATACAGTCTTCAATGTAGAGCTGTAGCTCATCACTTTTTCTTGATACATTTTTTAAATGAATAAAATCAATTAGAGCCCAAGAAATGTATCGGTTTTCCAATAGATAAGATGTATGCCTTTCACAGACATACATGTATCAGTGTTTATTTCTGTCGTTATGAAAACTTTAATTCAAAGAATATACAATGCAGAAAATAGGTGCATTCATTTTCACATTTTAAATAAGAAATTCAAGTTCTGAATATATTTTGTTGTATTTGTGTTTCCTTTTTATTTCTAATTATTCATGATAGAGTTTATGTTTAAACTGTTAAATATTTTACCTCAATAATACTTCTTTGTCATTAGGGTTTGACAACGACTTCTTAGGAACCATTGACTTTTTTAAAATAAGCATCTGCCTATACTTCTGTATTGGAATTTGTTTACTCCTTAGTGTTGGTATTGGCATCGTTCCCCGAAAATCCATATCTGTCAGGTTCTAGTAAATATATATATTCTCAATACAATGAGATTTAGGTGAAAGGGATCTATTGGCAGAAATTGAATATAAAATAATCCTAATGATGTTTTCACTGGTGAGTTTCATCTAAATTGTACGACTTGTTTTCTTTACCATACAATGGACCCTTTATATTTAATTACTTTATATTTACATCAGGAGCGGGTCCTCTCTACGGAGGCAGCCATGTTTTTTACAGTATCCCAAACTGGACAAACTAAACACCTTTTGAGGTTTTATGACAACTGAAGGCTGCCACAGGTTCTCTTTGGAAGGGGAGGGTGAAGTGAGGGGTATTCAGCTGCAACATGCAACTTCACCACTAGGCGTCACTAAATCCTACACACTGAACCTTTAACACAAGAAACTTTGCAAAAGGAGAATTTCGGCCTTAGTTGTTGCATTTAGTTGAACAGATTGGTTGAACTTCATGAGTGTTAGCTTGTATATGATAGTTGGGTACCATATATATGTTATTAAATGTTTCTGTACACCAGTATAAATACATTTAATAGATACTCATGGGAAATGAAGCAGAAGGAGTGTCATACAGCTGCACACTATAAGATCGAGAGGTCACCACACAATAAACACAGTCAGTCCACTTACCGACCACAACAAGCAGAATCCATATGAGGTAAATCCCACTGTTGAAATGTGTTGCATATTGGCGGAACAAGCACATTAGTATGGGCGGCAAAACAAAAAACAAAATGTTGCTGATCTGAAATGATAAACAAAGGAAAGCAATGAGCAGAAAAAACATAAACACATCTCATACATGTTGCTCACACGTGACAACATGCTGGTCAGAAGAGTTGACCAGTGTGTGTGTGTGTGCGTGCGTGCAGCTGAAATGCAGAAAAGGAAAAATGTGTAACATGATGCTAACAGTGTGATTCTGAATCTGAGAAGCATCATAACATGTTTTAGTCAGTGAGCCTTAAAGCTAGTCTGTGAATAACAGTGGGGCAGCAGTGCAGCACAAAGGAAAACAAAGAAGCTGTAAACAAAACTGTCAAACACAACAATAACAACACAAACATCGTTGGCTTTGTCTGTCAAAACCGACCGTGTTGTAAAACTCAGCGATGCTCGGGTAAATCAGGTAATTGCCTTCGCACCAGTCCACATCGGAGCTGCCAGCCTGCAACTGGTCCCAGAAAATCAGATTAACGTTACTCATGTCCGGACGAGTTGTGTCGGAGGGACCGTGCACGGGAGACAGCGGTCGTCCGTCCGCCGCGGAGATTAACAAATTCAAAAGCACCGGAGAAAATCCTGCCAGTCTCTGTCTGTTGGAGCTTGTTGAGCTCCGGCTAAACGTGATGGTGCAAGAGCCGACACGTATCGTACACGGGACAACGCGAGACACGGCAGGGACCGAGGCTGAGCAGCATAGTGGAGCCGCCGTCGCTCCGCACAGTCTCCGGGTGTCGTGACCATGACGCTCCGCTCTGTCAGCTGAGCAAAGAGTGCACAGCCGCCGCAAGATGGTTCCCCGCTTCCGTGTTCCTCTCACACACGTGACCACGCGGCCGCCGATGTCACGTTGTGGATTATTTCCCTTTATATAACGTCTTCTTGAATGTATGGAAGAACATTTCCACCACTGGGATGAAGGGAATAAAGATCCTCCAAGTCATTATAGTGAGAAACGTTTCTCAAAATAAATGAGTATGTCATTATTATGCTGGAAGTTTGGAATCTACTTTGGTTTAGGTTTTGAGATTATACAAACAATAGTCACAATGTGTAAAAGTGAGTTTTGCTTATGCAATATTTATCTATTTAGTCTTTGGGCACATTTTTTTTATGGAAGCCCATTTCCGCAACTGTGATGAAAGATGTAAAAATCCTTTTTTATAGTATATTATTTATCATAATTATGGGGGAGGCCTGCCAGACCGCCCACAGTACGGCCATGTTGCGCCGATGTTGTTGTTGTTGTAATAAACACATTCCAAGCACTCAATTTAATTGCATTTAATTTTTATGGCATCACATAAATTATTTCAATGAACTCTTGGTTACATTTGACAGGGAGAGTTAACTGTTGTTTTTAAGCACTATATCACCCGTACAATAAAAGATTCAGAACCGCACATCATTTGACAGAAGCAATGACAGCAGCATCAATAAGTAAAAAGTTACAATAATAATAATCATTTATAATAAATGGCCGAGTAGAAGATCTGGATTGTGCAGCTCTGGAGTCACAAACCTGCAGAATGAGAACCGGGAGACAAGGTTTCATATTTTTCATTTAGTAGAAAGACATTGAATCATTACATCAATCATTTCATCAGCCTGAATCAACACGGATACATTAAAAACATTAAAATAATGATCTATCAGAATCCACAACTTCAAATGTACTTCATAACACATTTCATAATCTCAAAATGGACTTTGGACTCTGGAAATACAAACATTGCCACCGACAGTAACTTAAAACATTGAATTTATCGCTTTATGGAAAATACAAGAGTCCACTTCTTCAACAATGGTTGTTCAATCCTCATTGACTTTAAAATCGTCATTGAGTTTAAAATCCTTAGTAGTGACACCAGGCTCTCGGCCTAGTCACACAATATTTACTTCATGATACTTCAGTATAAAACATGACCCTTAGTGATTCAGTGACTATTTTTCAACATGTAAAGATGCTGTAGAAACTTTTCTTTAACGTTGAATAAACGTCAACCACAAAGAAACTTTTCATGTTGAATAAACAAACATTTCTGTCTGTAAACACACGGAGTTACAATATAAAGTAGTGAGAAAAGACAAAGTCTGAATGATACAATAGAGTCCAGAGATCCACTAACAAACAAGATGATAACACTTTCAGGGATAAACATCAAACAAACTAATCAGTTCAAATCATTCTATTTCTCTGACTTTGAGCAGAGTGAACCCTCTTTCCAATACAAAACAATACAAACACAAACAAACAAAAAACACACAAAGATTTCCTCCACTAGTGAAACATCTTCTTAAACAAATGTCAAGAAGAACAAGAAGTAAAGTGACTGTTGGACTCAGGGAATGTTCACAGGAGAGAAGAGTCTGAGATCAGCTGTTTGGAGACAGAGCTCCTACTGGACCAGATGCTGTGCGGCCATCTCTCCACAGGGAGGCGCCATCATGACTTCTACTCTTCCGTATTTAAATGATTCACACATCAATTAAAAAGGAAAGATTGGAGACTTTCTGTCTTTGATATTATTTTTTAACCATATTTATTATCCATTTAATACTCACTCCTCTCTGTGGAATTCAATGGCTATTGTGCCAATAAATCCCACTGGATATATTCTGTATATAATTTCTATTATATTTATATTTTATACTTCCTTGCTCTTATATTCCTGGTTTACTTATTCATTACTTTTACCAATGACTATTTTTTTTACTATCCATATTAATACTGCACCACAGCAAATCTCCCCATAGTGGGATGAATTAAGGAACATTTTATCTTTTCCTATTAGCAGTCATAATTTTACTATCTATCTGTCTGTCTGTCTATCTGTCTATCTATCTAATTCGAAATTAACCTGATAATTTAGCACATGCATCAAAAATCTCCATACTCTACATATTTATATAAATATACAGAAAGTAGATGAATAGTTCATTCACTCATTTTTTTAGAGCTTTATAATTTGTCCTATAACCTTCAGCTCGAGTCTGAGCAGAAAACTACAAGGAGCCAGTTCTCGCGAGAACTCACCGGGCCTATGTGAGAGCTCGGGCAGGATATCCGGCCTCTTTTCCGTGGCGGACCGTTGCAGGGTCGGTTTGGCAAAATGAAGGTACAGCGTTTCTCCAACTCTATTCATCTGCTCACTGCTTCTTTATCTGAAATATTCCTGTGTGGTTAAAGCCGTGATCGTGAGCTTTGAGTCGGATCCGTGTGCTGGAGCCGCCCGGGCTCGGACACCGAGGATGAGCTTTGATTGTGATGAGGGCTAACGCAAGTGAGCGGTGGAAAACATGGCCGAGCACGGGAGAGAAATGTGCCCCGAGCTCGAGTCTCACTTTACCGCGATAACTCAAGAGCTCAGTGGCTCAACAGCAGATTGAGTCTCCGCGGTTGAGTTTTAATATGTCGGTAAACTTGTATTATTGTTAGCAGCCGTCAGAGCTAACGTTAGCGGGCTTTTAGCTAGTAGCCGGCAGAGAAGCTAACAGGCCTCCGCTAGCCTATATCTCCCTCTGATTCAAACTAACCCGTACATGTAGTAATTCATTGTAGGTCTTCTCTTACTCATAAATCCGCTACTATCTCCACTTAAGCCGCCTGTAATTACACGTTATACTCTGCTAACTTTAGCCACCTGCATGGTGACCTGTCATGGCCGACGTGGAGCTTAGTTCAATGGAAGTTTAACAATAACCTCACCACTCTGGTTTCTCTCTCTCTCTCCCCAGCTGAACATCTCTTTCCCCGCTACTGGCTGCCAGAAGCTGATCGAAGTCGATGATGAGCGCAAGCTCCGTACCTTCTACGAGAAGCGTATGGCCACTGAGGTGGCTGCTGACCCTCTGGGAGATGAGTGGAAGGTGAGCACTGATGCATGGTGTCTTCAAACTGTCAGTCAGACCTGAGAAGAGTGAGATGTTGTTCATCATCCAGGTTTATGGTATCTGCATCATCGAGAAACTTCACAGATGTATCGCTGCACATCATTTTGTACATGTGTAACTCAGCATGGCACACCAGTAGACCCTTCTGACTGCTCAGTAGTCAACAAGGTGGGACAGCGTGTTGCTAAAGAAACCGGTGGAGCTGCTCCAGATGTGACCAGTCATTTTTATCTGTCAGATCAAAACAGCATGGCTCTTTCAATTCCCTTCTGCCCTTCATCAAATGTCTAGTTACCCTCGGAAGTTCAAATCTAAGCTCCTTTTAGACGTGCACTGAACTCTGCAGTCTCCAGAGGAAGTGCGTGAGTGAATGCACATGTCAGTTAGATGCTCGGCAGTCTCTGCTGACTTTCTGTCTGGCCTCCCTGTTTAATGTCTGTAGAAATCCAGAAGTCCATGTGTGATTCACTGAGCAAGTTGATGGCGATTCTAACACGTGACGGATGCAAAAAGAAATATCTCCGGTTCAGAAAGTGGTGACATACACATGGAAGACACTGAAGAGGCCAAGAGAGTTTGTGGTGTTAAGAGAATCGTGTGATCTCTGCAGCAGAGTTAATACGTCACTCTCTACCTCTGCCCGCTGCTCCACCTCTCACCTGAATGATACCGAGGATTTGATGCTGTTGTGAATGAGTCTGTGTGAAAAACAACCTCTGGGTAAACTCTGCAACTCTCTGGATTTTACCAGGTGGAGCTGGGAATCAAACCACCATTCCTGTAATTTAAGGGCAACTCGGTCAACAGTGCCAACGCTGTCAATTTCATGTTTCTTTTAGTCACTTAATAATAATTGAAAGTTGATAATTTAACTGCATTTTTACATCTCAGCCTGTATCTTGACATAAACCTATATTGTTAATTTGGTAGGTTTTCTCTGAGTCTGTGGCCATTTTCAGACATCTCTGCAAAATCGGGTTTGTCTTTTACACGTGGGAATAGAGATGGACACGTTCACAACAGGACAATCTGAGGTGGTGCCTGGGTAGGGCCTGAAGGAGGCAGGACATTAGATATACATTTTGCTGAAGAATTCATGTGATTTTTCTTACAACACCTCAAACTTAATCATCAAAACTGACCTTGAGTTGTCATCTTCATTGGTGTTGAATACACTCAGGAACACATCCGTTTTGCATCCATTGTATGTTAGAAACGTTATCAATATGCTCACTCAGATTCTCCAGAGATTTTACTGGACATTTGCATTCTCACATACAGCCCCTCCAGATAATTTCAAGATAATACAGAGTTCAGTGCATGTCTGAAAGCAGCTTTTGTGTCCAGGTCAACCAAAATGGAAAAGTGCAGAAATAAGAATTTGTTGTCTTTACTTTTTCAGGGTTATATGGTTCGCATCAGCGGAGGCAACGACAAGCAGGGCTTCCCCATGAAGCAGGGTGTGCTGACCCATGGTCGCGTGCGCCTGCTGCTCAGCAAGGGCCACTCCTGCTACCGTCCCCGCAGGACCGGCGAGCGTAAGCGCAAGTCTGTCCGTGGGTGCATCGTTGATGCCAACCTCAGCGTTCTCAACTTGGTCATCGTCAAGAAAGGTAACGTGTTCACTGTTAACCTGTGAAACCAGGTGTTTGTGCGGCTGATGGCACACCAGTAGATCCTTTTTGATTGGTCTGTAGTCATTAAGGTGGGACAGCGTGTTGCCAAAGTAACTGTGGAGCTGCTTTCCAGATGCGACCAGGCCCTTGACCGTGGGTGGTTGAACTGCATTGCTCTCTCATTGTTTCCAAAAGTATCGCAAATTATTATGAGTATATTTAGTTTCCAGTTTATCATCTAGTGAACATTACATTTATCAAAGACATGCTCAAGCTGTCAACGGTCAAATTTGTAGTTATCTTGTCTGTAATCAACGTGATGGACTCAATGTGCCCTTCACCTGGTTGTTCTCAGGTGAGAAGGACATTCCCGGTCTGACCGACAGCACCGTCCCTCGTCGTCTGGGTCCTAAAAGGGCCAGCAAGATCCGCAAGCTCTTCAACCTGGCTAAGGAGGATGATGTGAGGCAGTATGTTGTGAGGAGGCCCCTTTCTAAAGAAGGTAGGAGTTGGGTTGTTATCCTATTTCTACCTCCAAGTGTTGTACTTTGGGATCACTGATGTTAGACAGTACGACTCTGGATTTGACTGGAACTGAAGCTTGCAGCCATTTTGTGCCACGTATTGAGTGTTTTGATCAGTGGCTGCAATTTAAAAAGAGACCAAATTGAAGTGAAGGATGTTAAAAAGTGAGCAAAATATTGATTTAAACTGCTTTAAATGCACCAATTAGTGGATGGTAATAGAAGGTGTTTGCCTTTTTGAAATTGTATACAATCGTTTAGTTTGAAAATATAAAACTTGCATATTTATAAATTGTAGATGTTTTGACCTTTTTATTATGAAGCCCAAAATACTTAAATCAGTTTTTGCAGGTTGATACAATCCAAGGCTGTTAAAACTGCTTATATTCCACCCACACTTCTTAGCATTCATTCATATTAAATAAACTAATCAGTTATCACAATACATGGATAGTGTGATAAAGGAACTGTATGAATATTATGTACAGTGGTGACAAATGTTTTCTCCCTTGGGGATATTCATGGTCGTGCGAACTGATAGAACACTGGACGCATGATTTTTGCAGATATTGTTAATACGAAGGCTTCCTGTACTTGAGTGTTAAGTTAAATTGTCACTGCTGACCAGACTCCATGATCCAAAGTTTGTGGAAACAAGTTCAGTGTTATTGGATAAAATGATAATTAAATGTTGACATTCTGTATTTCACATCGTCTGTGTTAATAAGATCACTTCAGCTGTTGGAGAGCTGTGTGAACATTCTTCCATGTCGCCCAAACCTCATCACCACACCAGGCCTTTAGCTGCACCCTTGATTAACTGCTTGTTCCATGTCCTCCGCAGGCAAGAAGCCCAGAACTAAGGCTCCCAGGATCCAGAGACTGGTGACCCCTCGTGTGCTGCAGCACAAGCGCCGCCGCATTTCCCTCAAGAGACAGCGCACCCAGAAAAACAAGGAGGAGGCATCTGAGTACGCCAAGCTGCTGGCCAAGAGGATGAAGGTATGTCATTCTTTATTTATTAGCACTGCTTGTATCCACAATGTAAATATCAGTGACAACAAAAACAGATCTAGTAAATATTTATTTAAAAAAACATCTGTTATACTGAGTCCAGCTGGAATTCATGTTCGACACTGCCAGAACTTGAAGCTAAAATGCACTGATAATAATTTAAAGATGTTTACACAACATTACAACTACCGCACTAAATAAAAATCACATTTTGTGAGTGACAGATCTTAAATCTGGCGATGTACTTTTTTTTTTTATAGTTTAAACGTTCAGTTATGCTTGGAATTATTTTAATATTGTTTGGGTGCAAATGGCTGCTGTGTTGAAACCCTTTGCTGACGCATGTTTGTTCCTGCGAACAGGAGGCCAAGGAGAAGCGCCAAGAACAGATCGCCAAGAGGCGCCGTCTTTCTTCTCTGAGGGCATCCACATCCAAGTCAGAGTCCAGCCAGAAGTGAAATCACACAGACAAATAAAACAATGTTTTGCTGAAAATTTGGCTGGTGTCATGTGATTCATTCTCATCTTTCAACACCTTGAGTTCAGACCAATAGACGATGAATATTAGTCAATTATTGAAAAGTTATAAGTTTGCCAGTTGAAGTTGGCAGACTGAAAATTATACATTTAATGTATGGTAGGTGCAGAAACGCAGTAACTGAACAATATCCCAACCTCTGTTTTTTTGTATTGAGAGTTAATGAGATCACTGTGTTTCCCACACATCCTGGAAATTTGGAGATAAAATATCCAAAGAATAATTGTGCTGAAATGTTTATATTTTTGATCCTTAAATACATTTTTTTCTCACCTGGTGGTTCATCGGCCTGTTTCCACACGTGGAAAATCACGTGGTGAGTTAAAGACTGAAATTTAAACTTTGCTGTGAACTTCATCGGACGCCAACCTCAGCGTTCTCAACTTGGTCATCGTCAAGAAAGGTAACGTGTTCACTGTTAACCTGTGAAACCAGGTGTTTGTATGGCGGATGGCACACCAGTAGATCCTTTTTGATTGGTCTGTAGTCATTAAGGTGGGACAGCGTGTTGCCAGAGTAACTGTGGAGCTGCTTTCCAGATGCGACCAGGCCCTTGACCGTGGGTGGTTGAACTGCATTGCTCTCTCATTGTTTCTAAAATATGTAAAAATTTACTAAATAAAAAAAAATTGCTGAAAATTTGCCTGGTGTCATGTCATTCATTCTCATTTTTCAACACCTTGAGTTCAGACCAATAGACCATGAATATTAGTCAATTATTGAAAAGTTGTAAGTTTGCTATTTGAAGTTGGCAGACTGAAAATGATACATTTAATGTATGGTAGGTGCAGAAAAGCATAAATCTACAAAAAAAGACTTTAAAGTAACGGGACAATATCCCAACCTCTGTTTTCTTGTATTGAGAGTTAATGAGCTCTCATACTACACTGGGGTTCCCACACATCCTGGAAATTTGGAGATAAAATATCCAAAGAATAATTGTGCTGAAATGTTTATATTTTTGATCCTTAAATACATTTTTTTCTCACCTGGTGGTTGTTCATCGGCCTGTTTCCACACGTGGATTTTCCACGTGGTGAGTTAATGACTGAAATTTAAATGATCATCTCTCCACATAAATGCTGATTCAGAGGAAAACCGTGACTCATGCTCAGGTAATGAATCCATCAGTCCTCACCATGGACTGTTTGGTCTTCACTTGTTCAACTGTTTTCGCCACATGTCAAAGCAGCCTTTAAGTTAGCTCTGCGGAATGGGGCGGGGTCTAATCAAGCCGATGCTAGATGGCAATTGCACCATCTGCTGGACGACTGTAAGAAGTGCAAAAACAAATCTCAACTATATATAATAGTAATTTATATTTAAAACTACTTTCCACCAAGTAAATGTGTATGTGGGGACTGTCGCGTTTCACTATACATTTTAAGGTCTCCACAATAATATGTTCATGATTTGGCGCTTAAAACTGAACTGAATTGAATACCTTTTATTTTAGTTCACTCATTTTTTGCCATGGAGTTTTATGAACCCCGTTGTAACCTGTGTTGCAAAGTACTATACAAATAAAGATATTAGTATTATTTATATTGTTTTTATATGCATACATAAATATATCATGTCAAGCCAGATCCTCCCTTGTTTCATTTGATAACTCCAGTGCATATATATATATATATGGAAATTTGGAGATTTGAAAATGTATATATATATATATATATAAATATATATATGTATATATACACACAAAATAAAGACTGAATGAAGAGAGGAAAACATAGAAATATTTAAAGTAGGCTAATGTATCATGAAGAATTTGTGAGAATGGATTGAAAGAGCCTTCTTGTTCTTATATCGATGTTTACAACTGGTCCAGGCTGGTCAGATCAGACAGGTAAGATCTTTTCTTAATGTAATGCTCCTCAGATAAAAATGTATTTAAATAGCACCAAGTCACTACATAGGTTATCTCAAGGCTCTTTTTGAAGCAGAGACTTTAAAAAACAACAGAGAAACCAAACAGCTCCAACATTGATTTTCAGTATCGTGCCATTCTTACTCTGTTTTTAATTATTAATGTTAGACTGTATGTATCCACCCTGTGTTTCTCTCCAGTCACGTAATCCCCATTAATTTTCTACCAAATTACAGCCGTCTTGAGAGTCTGATTTATAATAAGGCGTGTCTGAGCCAGACATCTTCGCTGTGAGCAGGATTTGAACCTGCGCGGGGAATCCCCATTGGATTTCAAGTCCAACGCCTTAACCACTCGGCCATCACAGCTCTGAATACAGACTCTTGATCTGTCTGGAGCTGTACTTGGTGTAAATCTTGGCAATTCTGATGTTGATAAGGGAAGAAATAACCCATTTGAAACTGTATATATATTTATTCATATGCTACAGTTTTTATTCATCTGCTGCTACCTGGCCCTCTACATATTTTCTTCATTCACTTTAACTGTACATAATTTATGTCTGTATTACTTACCTCAATGCACTCCGACCACTTTAATCATTCAGTATGTATCTACGTTCTTACAATCAGTTTCACATCCGTTATCCTGTTCATCGTCTTTCACAGTCATAAAGACTACTCTTACTTTATAGTTTTAGTTTATATAATTTATATATATTAGTATACTGCACGGATTTTAAACCGTCCATGAATATTGCCCTGATGTCATTGTGGTTTTCTTTCTTGTTTTTACTTGTGTATTAACATGCTAAATCTGTTTTGAATTTGAATTTGAAGGACCAGGCTGCATAAGATAAAAATGTCAGGTCCAATAGGTCAGTTTGGGGAATGTGTGATGGTTTCAGTCAGTCGTCAGTCAGACAGTGGGTTCCTGCATCGAACAAGATGTCCCATCACCACATCACACCTGGTTCCTGCAGCACCAACTGAGATGATACCAACCAGGTGAGCTTTGAGGAAAGATCCACAGAAGATGCTGATTTAATAAAAATCAGGACTGATGAACACTCACTACAGGTTGTGTCATTTCAGGAAGATGCAACGATAGCATGTAGACAATATGATTATTAAGTATCACAGCTCGGCTGGTCTTTAACCGACCTAAATTCACACTACTCCGCTCCTCCGCTCCCTTCACTGGTTACCGGTGGCTGCCCGCATCCGTTTCAAAACATTAGTACTTGCGTACCGTGCTGCGAACGGATCGGGTCCAGTCTACATCCGGGACATGGTCAAACGTTACACCCCAGCCCGTTCACTCCACTCTGCTTTGGCCAATCGGCTTGTTGCTCCCTCACTGCGAGCTAATAATTGGTGGAATGAGCTCCCCATGGACATCAGGACAGCAGAAAGTTTACACATCTTCCGCCGCAAACTAAAAACACACCTCTTCCGACTATACCTAGAATACAATTTTAAACTAACAATTTAGTAGCACTTAAATGGCACTTACTTATAGCACTTTGTAGTTTTGCTTTTTTGAAGAAATTGTACTTTCTTGATTCTTGTTGTTCTGGGTTTGTACCCTCATGGTTGAATGCACTTATTGTAAGTTGCTAAAAGCTTCAGCTAAATGAAATGTAATATCACGTGTTAAGGC